>NC_091343.1:8431241-8499499 GCF_038502225.1 Cherax quadricarinatus | reverse complement strand
GATAATTAGATAGAATGGAGGAGGGGAAGCAGCATCCGACCCCATTGTTTTGACAGGCGGTAGGGGCAGTGACTAATGAGACAATATGTCACTTTGACAGCTGCCGACTTCTGACTCAAAACAATTATAAGCCACACACTCGCACACAAGACAAGGAGGTGGAGGAGGAGGAGGAGGAGGACGAGGAGGAGGAGGAGGAGGAGGAGGAGGAGGAGGAGGAGGAGGAGGAGGAGGAGTAGGAGGAGGAGGAGTAGGAGGAGGAGGAGGAGGAGGAGGAGGAGGAGGAGGAGGAGGAGGAGGAGGAGGAGGAGGAGGAGAAGGAGGAGGAGGAGAAGGAGGAGGAGGAGAAGGAGGAGGAGGAGAAGGAGGAGGAGGAGGAGAAGGAGGAGGAGAAGGAGAAGGAGGAGGAGGAGGAGAAGGAGGAGGAGGAGGAGGAGGAGAAGGAGGAGGAGGAGGAGGAGGAGGAGGAGGAGGAGGAGAAGGAGGAGGAGGAGGAGAAGGAGGAGGAGGAGGAGGAGGAGGAGGAGGAGGAGGAGGAGGAGGAGGAGGAGGAGGAGGAGGAGGAGGAGGAGGAGAAGGAAGAGGAGGAGGAGGAGGAGGAGGAGAAGGAGGAGGAGGAGGAGGAGGAGGAGGAGGAGGAGGAGAAGGAGAAGGAGGAGGAGGAGGAGAAGGAGGAGGAGGAGGAGAAGGAGGAGGAGGAGGAGGAGGAGGAGGAGGAGGAGGAGGAGGAGAAGGAGGAGGAGGAGGAGGAGGAGGAGGAGGAGGAGGATTGTTTGTTTGTTTTTGTAAACAAGTTTTGTAAACAATATATTGATAATTATGTTTGTGTGCTTATTGTGTTGTATACAACGAGTGTATATATATACATTGCACCTTACTTTGGTCTCATAGGCCACATAAGTTATGTGAAAAAATAAAATAGTGAAAAAAACAAAAAAACCTTCAATTACAAGTAAACTAAAGTTTACCGGGTGAGCGGCAGTCGCCGCTGTTGCCATACGCGGCTCATTTTCTGCAAACTTCACGGCTCTATATCTCGGTAAGTACCGATGGCAAAAATTTTTTTTTTTGGACTAAAACACTCAGAAAAATAATCTTAACATTTTCATAAGAAAAAATAATTTTTTTTTTTTTTTGAATATTTGGCGACATAGAATGACAGTTTCAGAGAGGGGCCTGAAACAGTCAAAGGGTTAATAGAAAATTACGGTCTCAATTTTTTTTCTCTCATTATGCACTGTGTTCAATTTTTTTTCTCTCATTATGCACTGTGTGCTGCAGGATTTGTTTTATGTGGTGCACACATACCACATAGATGTATTCTCTCATATCTAGGCCCAAATTTACTGCTCACAGTTTATGAGAGTGAGCTGAGCTCATGGTGTAGATCAATGGTTTGGGCCCTCAACGTAAAGCCGTAGATCTACGGCACGGACCCTGAAAGGGTTAAGGGCTGTTATTAGGCCAAGGCAGATTCATACATGTTTTCTCTGAAGCTGGACCAAAGAAAACGTAATGTTTACCCTCCACCCGACCCCACCCCTCGATACCAAATAATCAATGCATGTTTATATGCTATGTAACGTGTTTCTTATAGTATAATTTTGAAGAAAATATAGACGGATTAATGAAAATGACTATATTAACCTATAATAAGACATTTAGTGTGCCCAAGAGTGATTATTATTAAACATACATAGCATATAAACACTGCATGTTTAAATACTATGTAATGTGTTTCCTACATAATTTTGAAGAAAATATCCTAGATGAATTAATGAAAATGTCTATATTAACATAAAATAAGGCATTTAGCCCTTTCAAGGTTGGTACCATACTAGTACAGCTTGCACACCAGGGTTGGTGTCGTACTAGTACGCATAAATTCTAGCGCCTTCAAATCTAGCGAGAGAAAGCTGGTAGGCCTACATATGAAAGAATGGGTCTATGTGGTCGGTGTGCGCAGTATAAAAAAAAATCCTGCAGCACACAGTGCATAATGAGAAAAAAACTCCAACCGTGTTTTTGGTTTAAAACAGCGAATTTGCAGTGTATTTTCGTATGCTATTTATGGTTGTATTCTAGTTTTCCTGTTCTCATTTTATAGAATGGAAGACATATTATGGAAATTGAGACGATTTTGATTGGTTTCACAATGAAAAGTACCTTGAAATCGAGCTCAAAGTAGCAGAAATGTTCGATTTTTATCAATACGCACCAACGTGTCCAATACACACCAACTGGTGAGTCTAATATTCTTTCGCAAGTGCGCTGATATTATTTATACCATTTCTACACCATTTCTACACTAATGCAGTAGTCTGCATAACAGTAAATCTTCTATTTTTTGGTGAGAATAACAATTCAAAGTGGAAAGCAAAAGAAATGTAACAGAGGCCTGGGGACATGACTAATGAACAGTGAAGATGTTATTTTAGTGCCAGGAATGTCTGTCTTGTTTATTCTGGACCCTATTTGGAAATTGGCATCTTTTGAAATTTGTGTGAAATTGGCAATATTGCCAATCTCTGACCACTTTATTGGATAGTTGAAATCGGTAAATGGGTGGTTTCTTGTACTTATTCGATAGAAAAAATGGAGTTCTAGCAAAATAGTTATGATTTTTGTTGACTGGTACATTGGAATTGATCGAAAATAGGGCTCAAATTGGGCAAAATCGCCGATGCGTAAACATCGTTGAGACTGCTAACTTCGCAAGAACATAATTCCATAAGTTTCCAATCAAATTTCATACTTTTGGTGTCATTATGATTGGGAAAAGATACTCTATCATTTCACAAAAAAAAATTTTTTTTTTTTTTTTTGAAAAATTTCTGACCCTGAGAACAAGTTTAGGAGAGGGCCTGTGACCCTGAAAGGGTTAATGTGCCCAAGAGTGAGTCACAAACGTATGAGCGGCCCAGGTGGCCGCATCTGGTACTGTCAATTTCCGAGCCGATGTACGAAACCCAGGGAGAAATTTCACCGAAAAAAGTGCTTGAAATCCAAATTGTATGATTTCCACACTAGCAGAAAACTGGGGGTCCACTGTACATGGCTTGGGCTTAACATATACCATTTTTGGTAAATATTTTTTTTCTCATCGTTTGTTGAGCTATCTTACTGAAACTTTGGAAAATGTATGATGGAAAAATGCTTATTAATGTACACCAAAAATGAAAGAAATCAAACAATAAATAATGGAGTTCACTTCTCAGCCATTAGCATATTTTCGTGTGGTTTTTATTGTTGTATTCTCGTTTTTTTGGTCTTATTTGATAAAATGGAAGATATATTACAGAAATAGATATGATTTTTATTGGTTTCACGACAAAAAGTACCTTGAAATTGAGCTCAAAGTAGCGGATATGTTTGATGTTTGCCGTGTTCAAGAGTAAACAAATGATGTCACTGTCCAATACGTGTCCACCTGGCCAGTCTAATACACAGTCGTGAATGGGTTGATATTATTTATATAATTATTACAATAATGCGGTAGTCTGCATAACAGAAAATCTTCTATTTTTTGTGTGAATAAAAATTAAAAATGGAAAGCAAGAGTAATATAAGAGGGGCCTGGAAATGTGACTAATGAACAGAAAAAATGTTATTTTAGTGCCAGGAATGTCTGCATTGTTTATTCTGGACCCTATTTTGAAATTAGCATCTTTCGAAATTTGTGTGAAATTGGCCAAATTGCCAATTTCTGACCAATTTACTGGGTAGTTGAAATAGGTGAATGGGCAGTTTCTTGTACTCAGTCGACGGAATTGAAGTAAGTAACTTTATTCAGGTACACACAAATACAGTTACATAGATTATCATACACAGCAGCATATATATAGAGAACCTAGGATAACCCAAAAAAGTCAGAGTGACTTATTGCCACTGGGGTCCTTTTGTTACTTTATCAATAATATTACCTGGCACATCTTGTGACATCACTGACATTGTGGGCTGACATCTTGTGTTGTGCTTGCATTTTGTACTTTTTGTGCAGTTATTTTGCCAAATGTCTTTTTTTCTAACCATGGGTCCTAAGAAAGTAAGTGCAAAGGACAGTGATGAGAAGAAGAGGATGATGTCCATTGAATTAAAGCATGAAATCATAGAAAAACATGAGCGAGGCGTGTGTGTAGTTAACTTGTAGTTTGACCCTCCACCTCCGCTAGCATCTTCCATTAGCCCAAGTCGTCTGATCTCCAAGGTAAATACACTTTATAAAACCAGTTTATTTCGTTACATTCTCTTTTATTATGTTTTTATATGTACGCTATTTCTTATTTAGAAATACATTTTTCTTATTTAAAAATCCATAAAAAAAAATTGGGATGGTGCTTTGGGGGCTAGAATGGAATAATGGCATTTCAATTAATTTCAATGAGGAAAACTGATTTGACGTATGAGCAAATTGAGCTACGAGCTCAGCCACGAAACTAATTAAACTCATAAGCCAAGGTACCACTGTATATGATGCAAAGGTGACATTAAAACAATATCAAAGATAGTTGACATAAACCCACTACCATTATAGTATGCTCCTCATTTAGCGACGAATTCATTTACCGATATGGTCTTAGGAATGAAACTCCTTCATTAAGTGAGGAGAAACTGTATTATCAAACAAAGTTCACTACGTTATGAAATTATTGTATGTACGTACACTCAAATTAGGAAAAAAAAAATGGTACAGTTGAACTCAATTACTCAAAACCCTGTTTACAATTGAATTCAGCTATCCAAAACTCTGTTTACAGTTGAATTATGTTAGTAAAGTAAAGTAAAGTTTATTTCTTTGCAAAGGTTACAATGTGTAATTACAATTATGATTTGCTAAGTACAAAGATAGCCACTATCATGTCGAGGCATTTTGGGCAGACTAATCCTAATACAGTGGTCCCCCGCTTTTTGTAGTTCCCGGCAATCATAAATTTCGCCAATCATAGGGGTATTTTCGTATAAACATGGACTCGCTTTTCATAGGTTGACTCGCGAGTCGTAGTTCGTCCGGGACGCGTACCCACGGTGTGAGCCGGGGCGGCAGCCAGTCTGGCATTGTTTACCAGTGAGCAAAGGTCCCCTCACGTGCTCTAGCGAAATATTCATAATACAGTGGTCCTTCGCTTTTCGTAGTTCTCGGCAATCGTAAATTTCGCCAATCATAGGGGTATTTTCGTATAAACGTGGACTCGCTTTTCATAGGTTGACTCGCGAATAGTAGTTCGTCCGGGACGCATACGCACGGTGTGAGCCGGGGCGGCCTCCCTACCCAGCCAGTCTGGCATTGTTTACCAGTGAGTGAAGGTCCCCTCAAGTGCTCCTACAAAATATTTCATAATATTCCACTTATTTTAGTGCTTGCAAGTACTAAGTAAGCTACCATGGCTCCAAAGAAAGCTCCTAGTGCCAAGCCTGTGGTAAAGAAGGTGAGAAATATGTACAGTGACAAAGTCTTGGGCCATTTTAGGGAAGTGTTAAAGAGACGCCAGAAACAGAGCTCTCTCCACAGTTACTTTGCGAGACAGGACTAGAGTGACTCTCAAGGTGGTCCTAGTGGCATTAAGAAACAGAGAAGAGAAGCAACCCCAGAGAAGCAATTGGTACCTGAGGTGTTGCTGGAAGGGGATTCCCCTTCCAAACTGTAAACAATCCAATCTCTCTCCTCCTCCAGTATCCCATACACTAAGAAGAATCTCCAATAAAGGTAAGTGTTATGCTGTTAATGTTTCATTCATCATTTCCCATTGTATTTTTTATGTACTATATGTATATTTCATGTAAAAATTTTTTTTGTTTTAATACTTCTGGGTGTCAGGAACGGATTAATTGTATTTACGTTATTTCTTATGGGGAAAATTGATTCGCAAATCGTAAATTTCGTTTATAGTAGCTCCTCTAGGAACGGATTAATTACGAAAAACGAGGGACCACTGTATTCCATTTATTTTAGTGCTTGCAAGTACTAAATAAGCTACCATGGCTCCAAAGAAAGCTCCTAGTGCCAAGCCTGTGGTAAAGAAGGTGAGAAATACGATTGAATTTAAGAAAACCATCATTGAACAATATGAAAGTGGTACAAGTGTGGCCGAACTGTCCAGGATGTATAAGAAACCCCTACACAACCTTATGTTCCATAGTGGCCAAGAAAAAGGAAATAAAGGATGCTGTTGTTGCAAAGGGAGTAACTATGCTGACAAAAATGAGATCACCAGTACTGAAAGAGGTTGAGAAGTTATTATTGGTGTGGATAAATGAGAAACAATTAGCAGGAGATACTCTTATGACTTCGATTATTTGTGGAAAGGCTAGGCAGTTGCATGAAGATTTGGTAAAGAAATTGCCTGCAAATAGTGGTGATGTGAGTGAATTTAAAGCCAGCAAAGGCTGGTTTGAGAGATTTAAGAACCATACTGGCATACACAGTGTGGCAAGGCATGGTGAGGCTGCCAGTTCGG
The DNA here is from genome assembly GCF_038502225.1 of Cherax quadricarinatus. Lineage (NCBI taxonomy): Eukaryota > Metazoa > Arthropoda > Malacostraca > Decapoda > Parastacidae > Cherax > Cherax quadricarinatus. The sequence continues at coordinate 8,493,044 of NC_091343.1, read as the reverse complement.
ACCACAAGGCGGCTGAAAAATATGTGCATGAATTCCAGGAGTACATAGAGGCTGAAGGACTGAAACCTGAACAAGTGTTCAATTGTGACAAAACAGGCCTCTTTTGGAAGAAAATGCCAAAGAGGACCTTCATTACACAAGAGGAAAAGGCAATGCCAGGACACAAGCCTATGAAAGACAGGCTGACGCTAATGTTCTGTGCTAATGCTAGTGGGGATTTCAAAGTGAAGCCATTACTAGTGTACCATTCTGAAAATCCCAGTGTGTGTTTTGGAAATCTAATAGTAAGGCATGGGTCACGAGGGAAATTTTCGTCGAGTGGTTCAATGAAGTGTTTGGCCCTAGTGTGAAGGAGTATCTCCTGGAAAAGAAATTGGATCTCAAGTGCCTGCTAGTAATGGACAATGCACCTGCTCATCCTCCAAACTTGGATGACCTAATTTTAGAGGAGTTTGGGTTCATCACAGTAAAGTTCTTGCCCCCGAATACCACTCCTCTCCTCCAACCCATGGACCAGCAGGTTATTGCAAACTTTAAAAAACTCTACACAAAAGCAATGTTTCACAGGTGCTTGACTTGTGGCCACAGACACTCACTTGACCCTAAGGGAATTTTGGAGAGAACACTTCAGCATCCTCCATTGCATAACCCTTATAGATATGGCTTGGGAGGGAGTGACTACCAGGACTTTGAACTCTGCCTGGAGAAAATTGTGGCCAGATTGTGTTGACAAGAGGGATTTTGAAAGATTTGGGACTGACCCTAATGAGCCTATGTCTGTTGTAAAATCAATTGTGGCACTGGGGAGTTCCATGGGGTTGGATGTGAGTTTGGAGGATGTGGAAAAATTGGTGGAAGACCACAATGAAGAGCTCACCACTGAGGAGCTGCAAGAGCTTCAGCAGGAAGAGCAACACATCGCAGCTCAGAATCTTGCTGCAGAGGAGGAGGAAGAGAGATGGAAGAAGGTGCCTTCTTCAGAAATTAAAGAGATTTTTACTATGTGGGGTAAGATGGGAAGCTTTATGGAGAAACATCACCCTAACAAGGTTGTTGCAAGCCAGGTTGGCAACATGTACAGTGACAAAGTCTTGGGCCATTTTAGGGAAGTATTAAAGAGACGCCAGAAACAGAGCTCTCTCCACAGTTATTTTGCGAGACAGGACTCCAGTGACTCTCAAGGTGGTCCTAGTGGCATTAAGAAACAGAAGAGAAGCAACCCCAGAAAAGCAAATGGTACCTGAGGTGTTGATGGAAGGGAATTCCCCTTCCAAACTATAAACAATCCACTCTCTCCTCCTCCTCCAGTCTCCCATACACTAAGAAGAATCTCCAATAAAGGTAAGTGTTATGCTGTTAATGTTTCATTCATCATTTCCCATTGTATTGTTTATGTACTACATGTATATTTCATGTAAAAAATTTTTTGTTTTAATACTTCTGGGTGTCAGGAACAGAGTAATTGTATTTACATTATTTCTTATGGGGAAAATTGATTCGTAAATCGTAAATTTCGTTTATAGTAACGGCTCCAGGAACGGATTAATTACGAAAAACGAGGGACCACTGTACAGAGTAACTAATGAAAATTAGATAAGATAATAGTGCATAGCAACTATACTTAAAACTAGACAAGAAGTAGTGGTTAACTGTTTTATTATCTTATTTAAACGTAATACAAATGAGGTAGTAAGGTAGAGTAGGGTTGGGTAAAATAATCTTGAAATTGCACACAAAATCTACCTTACAAGTAATTGTGCAGGTGGTAATATTTTATGGATTGGCAGAATTAAAAGCCAGGAGTTCACATAATAAAACTAATTAGCAGATGTTTAGGTTGATTTGGTTAATATTGAAAGATAAGACGATTTTATGGATTGGCAGAATTTAGAGCCTAGAGGTCACATAATAAAACTAGTTAGCAGATGTTTTGGTTGATTTGGTTAACCCTTTGACTGTTTCCGACGTATAAATACGTCTTACGAGCCAATGTTTCTGACGTATTTATACGCACAAATTCTAGCGGCTTCAAATCGCGCGCCAAAGGCCTGGTAGGCCTACACGGGAGAGAATGGGTCTCAGTGGTCGGTGCGCACCCTGTGAAAAAAATCTCGGACCTAGCGGTGCATTGTGGGAACGCCATGTTGTCAGTCCATTTTCACCATGCCTCTCGGTAAGAAGTTCCTCACTCCTCGGCGGATTGGAGGTCTTTTGTTCCCAAGTGATAGCTCTAACAGCGATGAAAATGTCAGTGACAGTGAATTCAAGGGTTTTCAAGTGAGTGTTACCGAAAAAAGTGCCCAGGATAACGTAAATAGTGACGAAAACCCAGATGACCCACAACCTTCGACCTCTGGTGCTGTGCCGGCTTGTTCACATTCACCTTCGCCTGTACCAGGACGAAAGAGGAAACTATTTGGTCGTGTACAACACCCTGATGATAGCAGTGATAGTGATAGTGATAGTGATTTCAAGGTCATTGAAAGCAGTTCTAGTGACAGTGAGAGTGAATATTCCCCAGTGAAGCGCCAGTATGTATGACGTAGCATGCGGTCTGGTAGTGTTTCATATGTTGTTCCAAGGGGAAGGAGAAACTCTGGGAGCACATCCCGTGGCCCAACACCACGACCTGATAGTGAAGATGACGATATTGTAACGATGGGTATGAATGGTGACAGTGAGGGAGGAGGCAGTGGTGGTGATAGTGAGGGTGGCACGGCCCATGTGGCACCATCACCGGGCCACGCTACTAGCCACGCGGCTGACTCAGCAGAAAAACCAGCCTCACCCTACCCCACACTGCCACAACCTGCACCACCACAACCTGCACAGCCACAACCACGGTACAATATCCAGACCCCACCAGCAGACCGCATCTGGGATTGGCAGGACGGTGACGAGTTTGTTCCCAGTCCCCATGACTTTGATGAAACACAAAGTGGAATAAAGCCATCTTGTCCACTTGGGAACAATGCCAGTGAACTGGACTGCTTTGAGTTATTCTTCGATGAACCCCTGATGGACATCATTGTCAGGGAAACCAACACATACTGTGAATACACCATGGCAAATACAATTCTCTCACCAAAATCACGGCTACACAAGTGGAAGGAGACAACTGTGGCAGAGATGTACCTGTTTTTTGCCACAATAATGCTTATGCCACATGTGTATAAGCACACTGTCACCACATACTGGACAACAGATCACCTGATTTCAACTCCAGGTTTTAGTGACATTATAGGTGTCAATCGTTTCCTGATACTGTTGCGTATGTTACACTTTTCAGACAAAACCAGGCCTGACAGAAGCGACAGGTTATATAAGATAAGAAATGTGTTTATGTACCTGAAACAAAAGTGCTGCATGTATTTTTATCCCTTCAGGAAGCTTGTTATTGATGAGTCCTTGATTTTATTCAAAGGAAGACTCTCATTCAAGCAATATATACCAAGCAAGAGGAAACGCTTTGGTATAAAGCTATTTGTACTGTGTGATTGCAGAAGTGGTCTTGTTTTAGATATTATTGTGTACACTGGCAGTAATACTTTGAGAGATACCATGAAGTTATTGGGTATCTCTGGTGATGTGGTTCGAACAATGATGGAACCATATCTTGGTAAGGGGCATATGTTATTTACTGATAACTGGTACACAAGCCCCTTACTCAGTGATTTCTTGCGAGTGAACTTGACAGACGTGTGTGGCACAGTGTGTGGCAATCGCAAACATATGCCAAGGTTCGACGCTGGCACTCGCAGAGGTGAGGTGCAAGCCTTTGCTGCCAATGACATCATGGCATTTCGGTGGCATGACAAACGTGATGTCACATTGTTGACATCAGTTCACACAAACGAAATGGTACCCAGTGGCAGGGACAACAGAGAGACCAATGAACCCATTCTAAAGCCTGCAGCTGTCATGGACTACAACCTCAATATGCGCTTAGTGGACAAATGTGACATGCAGATTGGGTTTGCAGACTGTGTACGCAAGAGTTATAAGTGGTATATCAAACTTTTTTTCCATCTTGTTGATATCTCTATGCTAAATGCTTATAACATATACAAGTTGAAGACCAACAAAACACCAAAATATGGTGAATTTTGCCTGTCAGTAATCAGACAAATAATTGCAAAGTACAAAGGAGCAACTCCTGCAATAGACCAGCGCCCACAGACGTCATCTCGTTTGAGGCCTGGTGATCACTACCCCATACAACTGCCTCCTACTACTGCCAAGAAAAATGCTCAGAAGAGGTGTTATGTATGTATGCATACCACAAAACGCCCACAAACACGCAGAGACACTCGTTTTATGTGTGAGGAGTGTGAAGTGCCCCTCTGCATATACCCATGTTTCAAAGAGTTCCACAAGCTGCAGCAGTTCTAGGAACGTGGTTAGTGACTGTACATATGTATATATATTATGGAACAATAGTAATAAACATTGTTTTGTATTGTTTGTTTGTGTAAACAAAGTGTATACACAAACTAATAGTGATAAAGTTTGTTCTGTTATTGTGTTGTAAATAATGAGTGTATATTTGAACAATGCACCTTACATTGGTCTCACAGGCCACATAAGTTACCTGGAAAAGAAAAATATTGAAAAATGCAAGAAACCTTTGAATTAGAGTAAATAAAAGAATACCGGGCGGGCGGCAGTCGCCGCTGTTGCCATACGCACGTCGATTTCTGCAAACTTTGCGGCTCTATATCTCGGTAAGTACTGATGGCAAAAATTTTTTTTTAGGCTTAAAACACTAGTAAAAATATTCCTAACATTTTCATAAGAAAAAATAATTTTTTTTTTTTCAAATATTTGGCGACATAGAATGACAGTTTCAGAGAGGGCCCTGAAACAGTCAAAGGGTTAATATTGAGAGAGATGATGATTTTTTTAGCAAAGTCCTAAATTTATAAGCTGTCAGGGGATCCTTGACCTGTTCTGGTAGCGAGTTCCAGATCTTTGGGCCCTTTATGTGCATAGCGTTCTTGCATAATGAGAGACTGACTCGAGGAATGTTAAAAAGTGCCTTATGCCTTGTATTGTGACTGTGCATTCTGTCGTAACTGTCAAGTAGTAGTTTTAGGGGAGGGTTTACAGTGGAGTTTAATGTTCTGTATATGTAGTAGGCACAATAATATGAGTGTATGTCTTGTATATTTGGGGAAAGTGCTTTTTCTTTTTCAGGTCACTCTACTTTGGTGGGAGGTGGCTAGTGTGTTTAAAAAGCCTTCAAGTTCTAAGGCAATTTTCATATATTTTTTGTACATTTTCCATAATAATACAGTGGACCCCCTCTTAACGATTACCTCCGAATGCGACCAATTATGTAAGTGTAATTATGTAAGTGCGTTTGTACGTGTATGTTTGGGGGTCTGAAATGGACTAATCTACTTCACAATATTCCTTATGGGAACAAATTCGGTCAGTACTGGCACCTGAACATACTTCTGGAGTGAAAAAATATTGTTAACCAGGGGTCCACTGTATATAATCACTGATAAATATACAGTTAGAAAAGAAAAATGTTAAACTGAAATGAATAAAATATGAATAAAATGCTGTACTAAAAATACTGACAGTAAATATGGGGGAGATATGGTTGAATTATACAGGTGGAAGACAAATAAAGGAGATAAAAATAACATTTTTTAATGAGGTTGCAAAAGAAATAAATGCTAGGGTGTTAAGGAGAGGGGTGGCATTAAATTATGGGGAATCACAAAATGGAGTTGACAGTTACTTTTTGCTGATGATACTGTGCTTTTGGAGGACTCTAAAGAGAAGTTGCAAAGGTTAGTGGATGAGTTTGGGAGGGTGTGTCAAGGTAGAAAGTTGAAAGTGAGTATTGATAACAGTAAGGTGATGAGGGTATCGAATGAGTTAGGTAAAGTAAAACTGGATATCACATTGAAAGGAGGGAGTATGGAAGAAGGTAATGTGTTCAGATATTTGGGAGTACACTTGTCAGTGGATGGGTTTATGAAAGACGAGGTTAACCACAGAACTGATGAAGGAAAAAAGGTGAGTGGTGCACTGAGGTATCTGAAGAAACAAAAAATGTTATCCATGGAGGCAAAGAAGGAATATACGAGAGTACAGTGGTACCAACACTCTTATATAAGTGTGAATCATGGGTTGTAGATGCTGCAACAAAGAGGAGGCTGAAGGCAGTGGAGATGTCATGTCTAAGGAAAATGTGTGGTGTAAATATTATGCAGAGAATTCATAGTGTGAAAATTAGGAGGAGGTGTTGAGTTACTAAAAGTATTAGTCAGAGGTCTGAAAAGGGTTTGTTGAGGTTGTTTGGTCATTTAGAGAGGATGGAGCAAAATAGGATGACTTATTATAATCAAAATGAAGCGACTCTGCAAAGACTGATTATGTGTGAATGATGGTGAAAGTATTGAATATTGGTGAAAGTATCACCCTACCTCGGTGGGAAACTTCCGTATTGAAAAAAAAAAAAACTACAAGCATGAATGAAACACATCACACAAGTAAGCAATGAGTACTTAAGATTAGCGATTACCAGTTAAGTGGCAGACAATTAAAGTTCCACTAGACAAGGAAATATTGTACACATTAAAACTTACATTTCAGAGAGACTGCTGACTGTTTTGGGCTGATAAAGGTAGATCCTTGAGAGATACTCCTTAATCTCTGTTGTATGCTCTGGGTACTTGTTATTAATAATCTCAACTATTCTGAAAATGAAGTAAAGCAATTGAAAATAAATGGGCCAAACTTGTTGCAGTGTAACTTAGGGTGTGAAATATATGTAATAATAACACCAACCATGTATTATTTCCTTCTGGAGTTTCCACCAGCTTTAAATGGAGGAAAGCAACACTGTGCTCTGACATTAATGAAGGAAGCAAATATGATGCTTTAATTTAGCATCATCCACAGCCATGATTGCTTTCACTGTTTTCTTATTACACTTCTTAACTATTTTTGACTCAAAGTAGCACAACTTTTCACTGTGTCCAAGAATGAATCCAAAAAGAGAAACTGAACCTGGTAATAATAATAATAATAATAAAGTGCATGTAAGCCACATCAAACCTAGGGTAACAAACACAGTACATATAATGCTCCAGACTAGATTTCCCTTTCCTAGGCAAAAGGAAAGCTCTTCTTCTGAATGCAACAAGTGTTCCATATTGCTGAAATTAAATTTCTTCTTATCAGTACTGAAAGAAAATATGGAAAGGAGCACAAACTCTAGTGGTGATGTGCTAGCAGCATTTACCACACAAATTTGGAGAGTAAATATTTAACAATTGAAACCTAGTTATTTTCTCTTAAAAGAGTTCAATAGGTGAACACCATTCCCTGCATTAGTCCATCTGACCTCTGACCACAACCACTAAATGATACTCCTTTGCATTTTTTCACAAAACTTTGACATGCATCATTACCGAACTACAGATGACTTATTTTTCTTCAAGTTTAATATTTTGTTGAATGTTGCCCAAGTAATGGTCTAATTTCTTTTAACTGGCCATGAACCTTTAGTGAGATTTGTCAGTACAACAAAGGCTTTAATAATTTGCCTTATAACATCACATGATCAACATTAATGAGGGTACGGTGTGCAACCAGCATCAGTGTTGAGGGTGTCAAATTCATTGGTTCAAAAGGGATGAGAAAACCTTGGTATATCTAATGAGATCCCCAGGTATAAGACACTAGTGGCTTATCATACTCTTTATTTAATTACTGTCTACTATGCTGTTTTCAAAAGTAAGGTTAGAGTCAGGTAGGGTTCGTCAGGAAACAGGACAAGTGTTTCCTGATGCGGGTCTTCGTCATATGATGCCCCTCCGTTGGAGCTTTTGGTCATCTGACTGAGGTCTTCTGCTGGCTTACCGGTCTACCTCTTTAAAAATTATGGTCATGTTATAACCATTTATGAAAATTTTGAAAAGTACGTTACAATATCATGCTTGTAACAAATCGCAAGCCCCAAAGATTCTCTCATTCTCTCATCTTCTGACTTGCTAAAGTTCTCATTCCTTTGCATTATTTTTTCTTGCAACCATCTCTCTCTCAGAACTTCAGTGAAAGAGGGCAGCCACAGCACACCTGAGCAGACTCTGTTAATTAATCTTTTGATAATGAAATGATGACAGTTTCTGGAAGAGAAAGCAACTGCATGGCTACTTCACATCTACAGTTCTGCTAAGTCTTCCTTGATCAATTTTTTTTTCATTTCAATTCCGTATTCAAATCTATAAGTCTAGTCAATAAAAGCACCATAAACAGATCTGATAATTTAAATTAATAAACATGGGCTTACACTTATAATTGCCTGATGCATTATCACAAAGTAGAAAGCTGAAGTGATCCTTTGCTGCCTTGAACCCAGGAGCACCTTTCTCTTGCTGGCTGATGCAAGCTCTTGACAGCATCCTCTTCCAATAAAAACTCGTCTCCTCAACATTAAACATTTGCTGTGGCTCACAGCCACCCTCAAAAATAATTTCCTGTAATTCAGCTTGTATTTTTGCCTCATTCTTTCTTATTTTATGAAGTGATGCCTCATTCAAGCCATAGGCTTGTGCCATCTCCATCACGTGTGTGTCACTCTTCAGCTTATCTAATAAGTCAATTTTCTTCAAAACACTGATAATTTCACTCTCATTCCTCTTGGATGCCATGGTTATTATCTAGAGATGAGATGGGATGATGTAAAGATCAAAAATCAATTCACTAACACAGGCTGAGTATGGTATTGGAAGCATGTGAACGAAAGAAACACTGAGGTTAGGGAGGTTGTGTACATTAAGTAGGCCTACCCTGTAAAGCAATGGCCTCTCCCATAGGTTCATGTGGAGGGTAATGAGCCCGTAGCATGCCATATACATTTGCTCTGTGATATATGATAAATACAGCATGTTCAAAGTAAATATGTTGCAATTTCTCAACTGTATTAATGCAAAAAAGTGTTAACAGATCACTTGTTAAATTAATGGTCTACTGTATATTAAAACTGTCTCTTATTGGGACCATTCTAATTTAATATTACTGCTGCATTACTATCATCTATTATATCCAGAAGTGTCTGTTGATGTTACAATCATGAAAAAACAATCTCAGCTTTAATAGACAACCCCACCTCTAAATTACTCCATTAAATTGAGGGCTCATTGTACTATACCACCAATGCTGTTTTATTAGATTTGTTATGCATATGAGAAGTTTTTACAAAGTAGAAGTGATGCAAGGAGGGAAGAGTATATGGAGAAAAAGAGAGAGGTTAAGAGAGTGGTGAAGCAATGTAAAAAGAGAGCAAATGAGAGAGTGGGTGAGATGTTATCAACAAATTTTGTTGAAAATAAGAAAAAGTTTTGGAGTGAGATTAACAAGTTAAGAAAGCCTAGAGAACAAATGGATTTGTCAGTTAAAAATAGGAGAGGAGAGTTATTAAATGGAGAGTTAGAGGTATTGGGAAGATGGAGGGAATATTTTGAGGAATTGTTAAATGTTGATGAAGATAGGGAAGCTGTGATTTCGTGTATAGGACAAGGAGGAATAACATCTTGTAGGAGTGAGGAAGAGCCAGTTGTAAGTGTGGGGGAAGTTCGTGAGGCAGTAGGTAAAATGAAAGGGGGTAAGGCAGCCGGGATTGATGGGATAAAGATAGAAATGTTAAAAGCAGGTGGGGATATAGTTTTGGAGTGGTTGGTGCAATTATTTAATAAATGTATGGAAGAGGGTAAGGTACCTAGGGATTGGCAGAGAGCATGCATAGTTCCTTTGTATAAAGGCATAGGGGATAAAAGAGAGTGCAAAAATTATAGGGGGATAAGTCTGCTGAGTATACCTGGTAAAGTGTATGGTAGAATTATTATTGAAAGAATTAAGAGTAAGACGGAGAATAGGATAGCAGATGAACAAGGAGGCTTTAGGAAAGGTAGGAGGTGTGTGGACCAGGTGTTTACAGTGAAACATATAAGTGAACAGTATTTAGATAAGGTTAAAGAGGTCTTTGTGGCATTTATGGATTTGGAAAAGGTGTATGACAGGGTGGATAGGGGGGCAATGTGGCAGATGTTGCAAGTGTATGGTGTAGGAGGTAGGTTACTGAAAGCAGTGAAGAGTTTTTACGAGGATAGTGAGGCTCAAGTTAGAGTATGTAGGAAAGAGGGAAATTATTTCCCAGTAAAAGTAGGCCTTAGACAAGGATGTGTGATGTCACCGTGGTTGTTTAATATATTTATAGATGGGGTTGTAAGAGAAGTAAATGCGAGGGTCTTGACAAGAGGCGTCGAGTTAAAAGATAAAGAATCACACACAAAGTGGGAGTTGTCACAGCTGCTCTTTGCTGATGACACTGTGCTCTTGGGAGATTCTGAAGAGAAGTTGCAGAGATTGGTGGATGAATTTGGTAGGGTGTGCAAAAGAAGAAAATTAAAGGTGAATACAGGAAAGAGTAAGGTTATGAGGATAACAAAAAGATTAGGTGATGAAAGATTGAATATCAGATTGGAGGGAGAGAGTATGGAGGAGGTGAATGTATTCAGATATTTGGGAGTGGACGTGTCAGCGGATGGGTCTATGAAAGATGAGGTGAATCATAGAATTGATGAGGGAAAAAGAGTGAGTGGTGCACTTAGGAGTCTGTGGAGACAAAGAACTTTGTCCTTGGAGGCAAAGAGGGGAATGTATGAGAGTATAGTTTTACCAACGCTCTTATATGGGTGTGAAGCATGGGTGATGAATGTTGCAGCGAGGAGAAGGCTGGAAGCAGTGGAGATGTCATGTCTGAGGGCAATGTGTGGTGTGAATATAATGCAGAGAATTCGTAGTTTGGAAGTTAGGAGGAGGTGCGGGATTACCAAAACTGTTGTCCAGAGGGCTGAGGAGGGGTTGTTGAGGTGGTTCGGACATGTGGAGAGAATGGAGCGAAACAGAATAACTTCAAGAGTGTATCAGTCTGTAGTGGAAGGAAGGCGGGGTAGGGGTCGGCCTAGGAAAGGTTGGAGGGAGGGGGTAAAGGAGGTTTTGTGTGCGAGGGGCTTGGACTTCCAGCAGGCATGCGTGAGCGTGTTTGATAGGAGTGAATGGAGACAAATGGTTTTTAATACTTGACGTGCTGTTGGAGTGTGAGCAAAGTAACATTTATGAAGGGGTTCAGGGAAACCGGTAGGCCGGACTTGAGTCCTGGAGATGGGAAGTACAGTGCCTGCACTCTGAAGGAGGGGTGTTAATGTTGCAGTTTAAAAACTGTAGTGTAAAGCACCCTTCTGGCAAGACAGTGATGGAGTGAATGATGGTGAAAGTTTTTCTTTTTTGGGCCACCCTGCCTTGGTGGGAATCGGCCAGTGTGATAATAATAAATAATAATAATTTTAAATGTCATGAAAGAAAAAATAAAGGACAACACACAGCACACATGAGCGTTCTACCATGGAATAAAAATAACTCACCTTTCAGGTCTGAAAGCAGTTTCTGTGTCAATATACATGACTGTAATATTGCAGTTGCTCTTCTTCTTTGCCAGGACTGAGAGGATGGCTATGTACAAGCACCACTGGGTTTTGCCAACACCTGAAGGACCTGAATAAATATGATCATAGCTTTCTCACTTACATACATACATCTATTTCTTAAGATTCAACCAAAATATAAATGTAAATTAATTTAGAAGTTTGAGCAATATTCCTGGTATTCCTAGTAGAATATTTAAAAACTTGCTTGGCAAATTTGGGTCTCTGGAATGTAACTCAGAATATCCATGGAGGTTTAAACCTTTCACGGTTTCTTACATAGATCTACGTTTTAAACACAATATGCTGTGAGTGATAAATTTTGGCCTAGACATGAGAGAATGAGTTTGTGTGGTGAGTATGTATGGTATAAAAAAAATCCTGTCCCCTGCACTGCATGGCATTTTTTGCCATACTGGCTATTTCTTGGTATCATTTGATGGAATGAAAGACATACTACTGAAGTGAGATGATTTTGACTGGTTTCAGGACCAGAAGTATCTTGAAATCTGGCTCAAAATTTTTGACAATTTTTCTGAGGATGGGTAAGAGACCCTAACACCCCCAGTCTCCTTTATAGGTTTTTACTGGGTTTGCTTCTATTACTGGGATGTCCTCAACCATGACGAATCATTCCTTGTTATATTTTATTTTCTGAGAAACAGGGTACAGCTTTGCTTTTGTGATGACAAATTCAAAATGAAGGGCAAATGTGATATAGAAGAGGCCTGGGGGATGTGATTAATGAACAGAGGAAATGTTGCTTTAGTGGCTGCAGTGCCTATAGTTTTTAACCCTTTCACTGTCGGTGATGTATAGGTATGGCTTACAAGCCAATGTCGGTGACGTATTAATAATACTCCAAAATTCTAGCGGCTTCAAATCTTGCAGGAGAAAGCTGGTAGACCTACATGTGAGATAATGGGTCTGCATGGTCAATTTTTTTTTTTTTTTTATTATCACACTGGCCGATTCCCACCAAGGCAGGGTGGCCCGAAAAAGAAAAACTTTCACCATCATTCACTCCACCACTGTCTTGCCAGAAGGGTGCTTTACACTACAGTTTTTAAACTGCAACATTAACACCCCTCCTTCAGAGTGCAGGCACTGTACTTCCCATCTCCAGGACTCAAGTCCGGCCTGCCGGTTTCCCTGAACCCCTTCATAAATGTTACTTTGCTCACACTCCAACAGCACGTCAAGTATTAAAAACCATTTGTCTCCATTCACTCCTATCAAACACGCTCACGCATGCCTGCTGGAAGTCCAAGCCCCTCGCACACAAAACCTCCTTTACCCCCTCCCTCCAACCTTTCCTAGGCCGACCCCTACCCCGCCTTCCTTCCACTACAGACTGATACACTCTTGAAGTCACTCTGTTTCGCTCCATTCTCTCTACATGTCCGAACCACCTCAACAACCCTTCCTCAGCCCTCTGGACAACAGTTTTGGTAATCCCGCACCTCCTCCTAACTTCCAAACTACGAATTCTCTGCATTATATTCACACCACACATTGCCCTCAGACATGACATCTCCACTGCCTCCAGCCTTCTCCTCGCTGCAACATTCATCACCCATGCTTCACACCCATATAAGAGTGTTGGTAAAACTATACTCTCATACATTCCCCTCTTTGCCTCCAAGGACAAAGTTCTTTGTCTCCACAGACTCCTAAGTGCACCACTCACCCTTTTCCCTTCATCAATTCTATGATTCACCTCATCTTTCATAGACCCATCCGCTGACACGTCCACTCCCAAATATCTGAATACATTCACCTCCTCCATACTCTCTCCCTCCAATCTGATATTCAATCTTTCATCACCTAATCTTTTTGTTATCCTCATAACCTTACTCTTTCCTGTATTCACCTTCAATTTTCTTCTTTTGCACACCCTACCAAATTCATCCACCAATCTCTGCAACTTCTCTTCAGAATCTCCCAAGAGCACAGTGTCATCAGCAAAGAGCAGCTGTGACAACTCCCATTTTGTGTGTGATTCTTTATCTTTTAACTCCACGCCTCTTGCCAAGACCCTCGCATTTACTTCTCTTGCAACCCCATCTATAAATATATTAAACAACCACGGTGACATCACACATCCTTGTCTAAGGCCTACTTTTACTTATACTGTGCAGTATAAAAAAAAAATCGGGGAGGCCGCAGTGCATTGTGGGAGTGCTAATTCAGTATGCCTTGGTCACCAAGCCTAGCGATAAGGAATACCTCTTTCCCCGGAAAACTGGGACTCTTCCCTTCCCAAGTGATAGTTCTAACACAGATTGAAGTGTCAGTGGAGATGAATCTCATGGTTTTGAGGAGTTTGTGACCAAAAGCAATGTCCAGGATGCCAGAAATAGTGCTGAAAACCCAGATGATCATCAACCTTCCACCTCTGATGCTGGGCCATCCCATTCATGTTCACTTGTACCACAGCAAAAGAGGAAACTCATTTTTTCTCAAGTTTCAAAGAATAAGTGAGTTTATTCAGGTATACACAAATACAATTACATAGATTATCATACATAGCAGCATATGTGTAGATTACCTAGGATAACCCAAAAAAGTCAAAGTGACTTATTTCCATGTGGGTGGTGGGGAAGACAGCATAGTTGATGGGGGAAGACAGCGTGGGTTGTAGGGAAGGCAACATCGGCGGTGGGGAAAGCAGCGTGGGTTTGTGTGAACAAGTTTTGTGAACAATATAATGACAATATTTGTGCAGTTATTCTGCTGCATACAATGAGTGGATATATATATGTACATTATGCATTATATTGGTCTCACAGGCCACAAAAGTTGCTTGAAAATATAAAATATTAGAAAAAAAAAAGAAAAAATAGAATAAAAGTAAAAATAATATTACCGAGTAAGCAGCAGTTGCTGATGTTGCCGTAAGCGGTTCACTGTCTGTCAACTTCATGCATCTATATCTCGGTAAGTACTGATTGCAATTTTTTTTCTTTTAAAACAATCAGAATTTTTTTTTTTTCAAATATTTTTTGACACTAAAAGCAAGTATAAATAAAGTTTGTGAGCAGGGGTCTCGCAGTGAAAGGGTTAAACTGGAATTTTTAAAGTGTGTAAAACTGGCAAACTTACCAACTTCTGCGCATTTTATAGGGTAGTTCTGGTAGCTGAATGGACAGTTTCTTGTACTGAATTGATAGAATGGTATGTATACTAGCAAAATGTTTAAGAATTTGGTAGAACTGAGTAATGGAATTGGCTTAAAATAGAATTCAACGTTTTCCATCACATTTCAACATGAAGATAGTTCATACATACTTTCTAGCATTCTATCTTAATTATTTCCTATAGTTCTAGAATTTCTAAATTCTATTTATTATTTCTAATGTATAAATATAAACCGATGTATAAAATCAAATACTGAGATAAACCAGAAAGCTGTTGGAGATTTCTTCCTCTCTGTTTATTTCCCATTGTAAAAACACTCAATATTTTCACAAGATAAATACAGTGACATTGATTTCTTTGTATGTAATATATTAAAGTGTTATATTTTTGCCAGAAAAATTTGAGTCACAGCTAAAGGTTTAGAAAAGATCATTAAACATCACAGGGGAGTTAAATTCCCCTGCAATGTTAAATTTAACAAAATTGTACCTAATTGTACAAGCTTCTATCAAATTGGCAGGTGATGACAAGTTATGCATACCACTGCATCTCAAGCATGCACATGCAATAATTCTCCATCAGAAGCACTGTGGAACAGAATTCTTCCTCCGTAAGCCATGCGTGTTGCAAGAGGCGACTAAAATGCCGGGAGCAAGGGGCTAGTAACCCCTTCTCCCGTATAAATTACTAAATTTAAGAGAAACTTTCGTTTTTCTTTTTGGGCCACCCTGCCTTGGTGGGATACGGCCGGTGTGTTGAAAGAAAGGAAAGAAAGAAGAAGCACTGTTGCTCTTTCCTACTCCAGTAATAAGAACCCACCCACTCTCCCTCCCTCCTAGCTAGTACTACTCACCTGCAAATTCTGTGATGGAGCCTGCATGTAGGCCACCGTGTAGCATAGTGTCTAAAGCATGATTTCCCAGCCAGTAGCTGCCGTTTTTCTCCTCTTCACTCAGATCAAATGCCTGAACAATTTCCTTTATTACAAACAAGTATAAGTGCATATGATGCATGGTGGAAACAATAGTGCTGATACAGTTATATACTGTAATTACAATAGATTTTGTGTAATGAATAAAGAAACAATTTACAGTGGTACTGAATATTTAACACATAAAAAATATAAAAACATCTCTTAACTTACAGTAACATGTTGAGGGACACAAACATCAAAGAGCTTGTCCATAAAGGCTTTACATTCATCAGCACTCATGTGAAGCAGTGTCATTACTTGCAATGGAGACAGGGAGAGGACATCCTGGGCAAGATAAAAAAAAAAATGCACATCATATAGATTACATTCAAATTATAAAAAATAGCTATTTGATGCACAGAATGTCTTTGCCATTTAATTTAATATTTTTGTTAATTTAATACACATTTAAGGGATATATTTGAAACTCACTGTCTGAAAATGACAAAAATTTCCCATCTGCCAACATCTTTACTATTATTGTTAACCCTCCACCTTCCCCACAGTACTCAAAATAGCAAGGGTCACCCCGATCCACAAAGGAGGAGACCAAACAGAGTTGAATAACTATAGGCCAATATCCAACTTGCACCCTCTCTCAAAAATCTTCGAAAAATTAATTCATAAACGAATCTACTCCTACCTTATCTCCCAAAACATACTCAACCCCTGCCAATTTGGATTCAGGCCAAATAAAAATACTAATGATGCTATTATACACATGCTAGAACATATATACACTGCAATAGAGAAAAAAGAAGTCCCACTGGGGATCTTCATTGACTTACGTAAAGCTTTTGATACAGTTAACCATGACTTGCTCCACGTAAAATTGTCACACTATGGTATAAGAGGGCACTCCCTCAACTACCTCAAGTCATACCTCAGCAACAGAAGCCAATATGTGTATGCAAATGGGGCAAACTCTTCTGCACAACCAATTACAGTTGGTGTCCCACAGGGAAGTGTCCTTGGCCCTCTTCTCTTTCTCCTATACATAAATGACCTACCAAATGCTTCGCAATTACTCAAACCCACACTATTTGCAGATGACACTACATACGTCTTCTCCCACCCAAGCCCAGTCACGCTAGAAAATACTGTAAATACAGAATTACAGAAAATATCTACCTGGATGAGGACTAACAAACTTACACTAAACATTGACAAAACCTACTTCATTCAGTTTGGTAACAGAGCTACAGATGTCCCTCTTAACATAATGATAAACGGATCACCTATCACAAAGCTAACAGAGGGAAAATTCTTAGGAATCCACCTTGATAATAGACTCAAATTTCATACACATATACAACAAATTTCTAAGAAAATTTCCAAGACTGTAGGCATACTATCGAAGATACGGTACTATGCTCCACAGTCAGCCCTCCTGGCCCTATATAACTCTCTTATTTACCCCTATCTCACCTATGGAATTTGTGCATGGGGCTCAACAACAAGTAACCATCTCAGACCACTAATTACCCAACAAAAGGCTGCAGTTAGAATGATAACAAATTCTCACTATAGGCAGCACACTCCACCAATATTCAATACACTAAACCTATTCACCATACAAAACATTCATACTTATTACTGCACCTATTACATACATAGAACACTTAACTCTGATATTAACCCTCCCCTCAAACATCTCCTTGCCAACCTCAACAGAACACATGACCATAACACAAGGCACAGATCACTCTTTGATGTTCCTCGTGTCCATCTCACACTATGCAAAAACTCAATGCACATAAAAGGCCCTAAAATCTGGAACTCATTACCTGTAAATATAAAAGAAACACTACCTGTTTATAAATTCAAGTCTCTTCTCAAAGATCACTTACTCACCCAAAACCAAATAAATACTGAATAACTGAACCTTATAAATTGTATATCTTAAATGTTTCTCACAATTATATCACATAAATGTTAAACCTAAAACCCAATCTAACTTTATTATTTTTTAAATACACTACCTAACAGAATACTCCATTCTACTGAATGTACAACAATGCATACAACCATATGACCTGTCTTTGTAATACTCACTTGTGCTTTATAGTAATCTGTTTACATTAAAGTTTTATCACCGATGTCATCATTGCTTAGTTCATCTTAAGTTAATTTTAAGCCAGCCCGTAATGCTATGCATAGTATAAGTGGCTTTGGCATACTGCTCTTTTCTGTATTTTTTGTACCTCTGTATGTGTGCACAAATTTTTAAATAAATAAATAAATAAATAAATAAATAAACCCTTAAACTGTCCAAACGTAGATCTACGTTCACTTGAGTAACATTTGAAAGCATGTAAAATATAACGTAGATCTACGTTTGGACAGTTTAAGGGTTAAAAAACACCTATTAAAACTCACATAAATGTTATACCCAAAAACTCTCTGTAAATTCTCACACTTTAATTTCACCATCTCAATTCAACCACTCCATAAAATGCAGGTCAGTGAACTGATATAAATTCAATGTAATTTATTTGTAATTAACCAATTCTGCATTTGCAACCTGTCTCACTATACCTGTCATTGTACTGATGTAAGTAATACGTCGCATTAGCCAGTGGCTAACGCGACGGTCTGGAGTTTTGAGACTCTCTGACCGCGGGTTCAAATCCCGCCCGTGGTATGGTTTGTTTGCAATCGTGTCATTACAATTTCATGAGTCATGTTGACGGCAGTGAGGGGACTTCAGCTAGAGTTCGTCACGGCCACGCTAGCTGGAGATTCGTCTGTAAAAACTTGCATTTGTGGTCACAGTGGTGCCTATGCTAACCTTCCTATGGTGTAGAGATATACCTAGTTGGACGAATCTTATTGTGGCTAGCTGGTCCAGTGGCTAACGCGATGGTCTGGAGTTTTGAGACTCTCTGACCGCGGGTTCAAATCCCGCCCGTGGTATGGTTCATTATATGAATAAAAAATAAAAATGGAATTCATTGGTAAAGCCTCAAAACGTAAGTAATGAACAGAAGAAATGTTAGTTTAGTGCCAGGAATACTTACGTACATTGTTTATTCTGGACCCTATTTTGAAATTGGAATATTTTGAACTTTGTGTTAAATTGGCCAAATTACCAATTTCCAATCACTTTATTTTGTAGTTGAAACAGTTGACTTGGTGATTTCTTGTGCTCAATCAATAGAAGTAATACTAGTGAAATAGCTAAGAATTTGGTTGACTGGAATAATGTAATTGGCCTAAAATGGGAGTCAAAGTCGGCAAAATCGCCAATTCGTAAATATCGCTAACACATCAAAATTCGCGAGAGCATAATTTCGTCAATTTTCCATCAAATTTTGTACTTTTTGTTTTATTACCTTCAGAAAAAGATTTTCTACCATTTCTTAAGAAAAAATAACAAAATTATTTTTTGAAAATTCTTGGACCCTGGTGCGCACTTCGAAATTTGGCCTCTGGACCCTGAAAGGGTTAACACAACCTCTTCCCTCCTCCAGTCTTCCATACACTAAGAAGAATTGCCAATAACGGTAAGTGTTATGCTGTTATGTTTCATTCTTCATGTCTCACTGTTTTCTGTGTACAGTGGACCCCCGAGTTTCATGATTAATCCGTTCCAGAGAGCCTGCCGAAAGTCGAAATTCGCGAAACTCTAACCATTTTCCCCATAAGAAATAATGGAAAGAAAATTAATCCATTCCAGACACCCAAAAATATTAAAATACAATTTTTTTTTTTCAAATTAAATAAAGATTTATATACTGAAATCAATGAGAAATCAAGTACATGCATATAAAAAATAATAATAACATTACACTTACCTTTACTGAAGACTTCTGGGTGGATGGAAGACGGGAGGAGGGGATAGGAGGAAGGTGTTCACTATTGTTTGGAAGGAGAATCTCCTTCCATTAGGACTTTAGGTAGCAAGTCCTTATCTGGGGTTACTTCCCTTCTTCTTTTAATGCCACTGGGAACAACTTGAGAGTCATTGGACCCCTGTCGCACAAAATATCTGTCCAGAGAGGTCTTTTTCTCGCGTTTCTTTAAGATTTTCCTGAAGTGGGACACAACACTGTCATTGTACATGTTGCAGATATGGCTTGTTTCAGCTTGGTCAGGGTGATACTTTTCAACAAAACTTTGCAACTCATTCCACTTGGCACAAATCTCCTTAATCTTTGAAGAAGGCACCTCATCCACTCCCTCTTCCTCCTCCTCTGAAGCAAGTTCCTCGGCTGTGGTCTGATGCTGTTCCAGTTGAAGCTCTTGGAGTTCGTCAGTGGTTAGCCCTTCCCTGTGGTCCTCCACCAACTCTTCCACATCCCTGTCACTCACCTCCAACCCCATGGGCTTGCCCAATGCCACAACACTTTCCACAACAGGCAGAGGGTCGGCAGGGCCAGTGTCTACCCCAAACCCTTCAAAATCCCTCTGGATCGTGTTCCTCACTTTATTTACCAAAGGGCCTGCACTAGCTTTCCTTGGGTCCATGATGACTTATTTAGCAGTTGCAAGCACAAAAAACAATGGATTATTATGAAATGTATGAACCCGCGGGGTGATGGTCACGTGTTGGTAAACAATGGCACACTGAGCGTGAATGGCGTGGGAGACTGGCTTGGTGTGCGCGGTGACGGGCGGACGGGTACTGGACAGTCGCCAAAACACGAATCTAATCACAAAACTTGAGGCCAAATTTTGCCCAAAAAACTCGCTGAAGGTCGAATTTCACGAAAGTCGAGGGTCTATTGTATGTATATCTATATTTCATATAAAAAAATTATTTTGTTTTAATACTTCTGGGTGTCTGGAACAGATTAATTGTATTTACATTATTTCTTATGGGGAAAATGGTTTTGCAAATCGCCAATTTCGATAATAGTCACACTCTCTGGAATGGATTAATTACGAAAAACAAGGGACCACGGTATATGTCAGTGTTAACTTGTTATCTGGCATTTATATGCATTTATTTGTGGAAAAATATGGTGTTCTGCTTTCCAGCGATGTCCACTTTCCAGTGGTAGCCTAACCTGCTATATAAGTGGGGCCCTACTGTATGTTATTTACTGAAATTTTAACTTTTCAAATGACAGACACTAAATTTTAGATACAGAGATACAGTATGTAGGTACAGCAAGGGAAAAAAACAAATTAGAAATCCACCTCTACTGGATTCCAAGGACATAAATAAGGCCAAACTGAAGAGAGGAACACCAAGCTACTTTTCTGTTGATGTAGTCTTCTCCTGCAAGTGGAAGGAAAGAAAGGTAGTCACTATGTTGCCACTGCCAAGAAGAAAGTAGAGGATTCCTGCCTCATAGTAATCAAAGCTTACAACTGTAACTTGGGTAGCAATGACAAATGTGACATGCTCCCCCATCTCCACAAGATTTCTATGGGAGCCAACAAATGGTATATGTAACTCTAGCTATAAGCTTGACACTGCTGTCTGCAGCTCTTGGTTCCTGTAAAAAAAGGAGTCCAAGTCCCTCAAACATGAGCACATATCACTCAGAGAATTTGGTATGCAGATATAATCATCTGCAAGACTACAGAAGCCTGGATGACTTATGTCTTGCAGTTACACAAATGGGACAAGGCTGACTAGTGGAAATGATAGTCACAATTTGCAAAGGAACTTTAATGAGACATTTTGCCTTAAGAAGCCTGTTCTACATGAAGTATATCGAAGTTCCTCAATGCAAATTGTATCTAAGATAAAAATTTTCCTGCCTCCAGAATCCTTGAGGTACATGTCAGTGTACCATGTCCAAAAAATAGAAGCAAACCTCTAAATTCTGCTCCACAATTGTGTGCATTGGTCTAGATGGCTATGCAATGTGTACCATGTCAAGCAATGCCAACTGCACTAGTAACTGCTCTGAGCCATTCCAAACATCCAAACACAGCAGTCATAAAGAACTGTCTCAACTCATAATATATTTCTTGTAATGTTAAATTAATTTCTTCAATATTTCAAAAATATCAGCTACATTTTACATATTTTTTATAAATTGTAAAATCTGTCTAAAATATATGTACAATTTTTAAGTAGTAGGTTGGTAAACAGGAACCGCCCAGGGAGGTACTACTGTCCTGCCAAGTGAGTGTAAAACGAAAGCCTGTAATTGTTTTACATGATGGTAGGATTGCTGGTGTCCTTTTGTCTGTCTCGTAAACATGCAAGATTTCAGGTACGTCTTGCTACTTCTACTTACACTTAGGTCACACTACACATACATGTTTTTTTTTTTTTTCAACAAGTCGGCCGTCTCCCACCGAGGCAGGGTGACCCAAAAAAGAAAGAAAATCCCCAAAAAGAAGATGCTTTCATCATCATTCAACACTTTCACCACACTCACACATTATCACTGTTTTTGCAGAGGTGCTCAGAATACAACAGTTTAGAAGCATATACGTATAAAGATACACAACATACCCCTCCAAACTGCCAATATCCCAAACCCTTCCTTTAAAGTGCAGGCATTGTACTTCCCATTTCCAGGACTCAAGTCCGACTATATGAAAATAACCGGTTTCCCTGAATCCCTTCACTAAATATTACCCTGCTCACACTCCAACAGATCGTCAGGTCCCAAGTATCATTCGTCTCCATTCACTCCTATCTAACACGCTCATGCATGCTTGCTGGAAGTCCAAGCCCCTCGCCCACAAAACCTCCTTTACCCCCTCTCTCCAACCCTTTCGAAGACGACCCCTA
Source organism: Cherax quadricarinatus (assembly GCF_038502225.1). Lineage (NCBI taxonomy): Eukaryota > Metazoa > Arthropoda > Malacostraca > Decapoda > Parastacidae > Cherax > Cherax quadricarinatus. The sequence goes on along the minus strand of NC_091343.1, from coordinate 8,470,720 downwards.
CCCCTCCTTCCTTCCCCTATAGATTTATATGCTTTCCATGTCATTCTAATTTGATCCATCCTCTCTAAATGACCAAACCACCTCAACAACCCCTCTTCTGCCCTCTGACTAATGCTTTTATTAACTCCACACCTTCTCCTAATTTCCACACTCCGAATTTTCTGCATAATATTTACACCACACATTGCCCTTAGACAGGACATCTCCACTGCCTCCAACCGAATCCTCGCTGCTGCATTTACCACCCAAGCTTCACATCCATATATACATGTATAAGCATATATATACACACCCCTCTCGGTTTTCTTCTATTTTCTTACTAGTTCTTGTTCTTGTTTATTTCCTCTTATCTCCATGGGGAAGTGGAACAGAATTCTTCCCCCGTAAGCTATGCGTGTTATAAGAGGCGACTAAAATGCCAGGAGCAGAGGGCTAGTAACCCCTTCTCCTGTATAAATTACTAAATTTAAAAAGAGAAACTTTCGTTTTTCTTTTTGGGCCACCCTGCCTCGGTGAGATACGGCCAGTTTGTTGAAAGAAGATATGTATAACTTTTTAAATAAATTTTTTGCATGTTTTAACCCTTTCAGGGTTGGTGCCATACTAGTACGGCTTGCACGCCAGGGTTGGTGCTGTACTAGTACGCATAAATTCTGGTGCCTTCAAATTTAGTGAGAGAAAGCTGGTAGGCCTACATATGAAAGAATGGGTCTATGTGGTCAAGTGTGCGCAGTATAAAAAAAAATCCTGCAGCACACAGTGCATGAGGAAAAAAAAACTGTTTTTGGTTTAAAATAGCTAATCTGCAGTGTATTTTTGTATGCTATTTATGGTTGTATTCTAGTTTTCCTGGTCTCATTTTACAGAATGGAAGACATATTACAGAAATTGAGATGATTTTGATTGGTTTCACAAAGAAATTGAAATTGAGCTCAAAGTAGCAGAAATGTTCGATTTTTGCCAAAGTTCAAAAGCAAACAAATCATGCCATGCGTCCAATATACATCAACTGGCGAGTCTAATATTCTTTCACAAGTGCGCTGATATTATTTATACCATTTCTACACCATTTCTACACTAATGCAGTAGACTGCATAACAGTAAATCTTCTATTTTTTGTGAGAATAAAAATTCAAAGTGGAAAGCAAAAGAAATGTAACAGAGGCCTGGGGACGTGACTAATGAACAGAGGAAATGTCTGTCTTGTTTATTCTGGACCCTCTTTGGAAATAGGCATCTTTTGAAATTTGTGTGAAATTGGCAAAATTGCCACTTTCTGACCACTTTATTGGATAGTTGAAATCAGTAAATGGGTGGTTTCTTGTACTCATTCGATAGAAAAAATGGAATTCTAGCAAAATAGTTATGATTTTTGTCTACTGGTACATTGGAATTGGCTGAAAATAGGGCTCAAAGTGGGTGAAATCGCCGATGCGTAAACATTGTTGAGACCCCTAACTTCGCAAGAGCATAATTCCGTAAGTTTACCATCAAATTTCTTACTTTTGGTGTTATTATGATCAGGAAAAGATTCTCTATCATTTCATAAGAAAAATAATTTTTTTTTCGAAAAATTTCTGACCCTGAGAACAAGTTTAGGAGAGGGCCTGCCGACCCTGAAAGGGTTAAAATACATATGAAGTATCATTTACATAAATACTTGCTATACTACTTAATAACTTTACTACCCTATGTTAGTTTTCAAAAAATTTTTTGCTTATGCATAAAAAAAGTCCCATACGGAACTTGCACAGCTTTTTAATAAACGATATCTTGAAAAGGTTATTAGTATTATTATAATCAGAGTAAGCGCTAAACTGACAAGAGTCATATAGTGCTGTGGGGCAGTATGCAGTGCGGAGGTTATAATCAGCTAGGTGGAGAGGAAATCAGAGGTGAGGGAAGAAAAGGGATGGAAGAGACCCTATGCATGATGTGTCAAAGTTTGTATAATAAGGCAGTTGCTGACAAAAAGTCAAAAAGTGCTTGGGGGTCAAAGGTGGGGGTCATCTGCAAGTAGAGAAGATAAAGTAAGAGTGGTAGGGTGGCGGCGTCGGAAAAGAAAGCATCGATGAAGTTTGGTAGATTACCGCAGAGGATTAAGGAGTGGGCTTGGGCAAGAATGTTATACAGTGGACCCCCGCATACCGTTGGCCTTACATAACGTTAAATCCGCATACCGATACATTTTATCGCTAAGATTTTGCCTCGCATACTGCTAAAAAACCCGCTCAACGCTGTTCGTCCAAGACGCGTCTAATGTGCGGCCTGAGCCAGCCTCACATGTTCCGCCAGTGGCATTGTTTACAAGCCAGCCTCCGCGGTAACATCCAAGCATACAATCGTAACATTTCGTATTATTACAGTGTTTTTGGTGATTTTATCTGCAAAATAAGTGACCATGGGCCCCAAGAAAACTTCTAGTGCCAACCCTGTGGTAAAAAGGGTGAGAAATATTATCGAAATACTGTGGTACCATGGTCAACTGCTGATGCTGCTGCTGCTGCTGTAGCACTGTCAGCTGCTGCTGCTGCTGTAGCACTGTCAGCTGCTGCTGCTGTACCACCATCAGCTGCTGCTGCTGCTGTACCACCATCAGCTGCTGCTGCTGCTGTAGTACCGTCTGCTGCTGCTGTAGTACCGTCTGCTGCTGCTGTAGCATCGTCTGCTGCTGCTGTAGCATCGTCTGCTGCTGCTGTAGCACTGTCAGCTGCTGCTGCAGCACTGTCAGCTGCTGCTGCAGCACTGTCAGCTGCTGCTGCTGCTGTAGCACCGTCAGCTGCTGCTGCTGCTGTACCACCGTCAGCTGCTGCTGCTGCTGTTGTAGTACCGTCTGCTGCTGCTGTAGCATTGTCTGCTGCTGCTGTAGCACTGTCAGCTGCTGCTGCTGCTGCTGTAGCACTGTCAGCTGCTGGTGCTGCTGTAGCACTGTCAGCTGCTACTGCTGCTGTACCACTGTCAGCTGCTGCTGCTGCTGCTGTAGTACCGTCTGCTGCTGCTGCTGCTGCTGCTGTAGTACCGTCTGCTGCTGCTGTAGCATCGTCTGCTGCTGCTGTAGCACTGTCAGCTGCTGCTGCTGCTGCTGCTGCTGTAGCACTGTCAGCTGCTGCTGCTGCTGCTGTAGCACTGTCAGCTGCTGCTGCTGCTGCTGTAGCACTGTCAGCTGCTGCTGCTGCTGTAGCACCGTTGTTGGTGTGGCTTATTGAGAATACCAAGAAACAATTAACCCCAGAGGGTTAGCCACCCAGGATAACCCAAAAAAGTGTGTCATCGAAGACTGTAACTTATTTCCATTGGGGTCCTTAATCTTGTCTCCCAGGATGCAACCCACACCAGTCGACTAACACCCAGGTGAACAGGGAAAAACGCCTGGAACTAGTGCTCATATTGGTGAATTTAAAGCCAGCAAAGGTTGGTTTGAGAGATTTAAGAATCATAGTGGCATACACAGTGTGGTAAGGCCTGTTCTGGAAGAAAATGCCAAACAGGACCTACAGTACTCAGGAGGAAAAAGCACTCCCAGGACACAGTGTCTCATCAGTCATTGCTGCATCTTCAATAAAGGTAAGTGTCATTTATTCTTCATTTAGTAGAGTAGTACATGCACAATATATACTGTGCATGTACTACTCTACTATTGTGCATGTATCCTTCTCTTTGTGTGTAGGAAAATGTATATTTCATGTGGTAAAATTTTTTTTTTCATACTTTTGGGTGTCTTGCACAGATTAATTTGATTTCCATTATTTCTTATGGGGAAAATTCATTCGCATAACGATAATTTCGCATAACAATGAGCTCTCATGAACGGATTAATATCGTTATGCGGGGGTCCACTGTACTACCTCCAAGTGATGTCATATGCCTTCTATAGATCAAAAAAGACCGCTAGGACAGTGGTTGTTAGCAAAGGCATTTCGAATATACATATCTAAGTGGAGCAAGGGGTCTAAAGTAGAGTGGCCTTTGCAAAAGCCATATTGGCAATGGGAAAGGCTATTGTGAGTCTCTAAGAACCACATCAGACATTTATTCATCAATCGTTTCATCACCTTGCAGACCACACTGATCAGGGTAATGGGACAATAGTGAGAGGTGTCAAGCCCCGAGGTGCCCGGTTTGTGAAATGGTAGTACAACAGCCAATTTCCATTGCTGAGGGACAACCCCCTCGCTCCCCAAATAAGATTGAAAAGACATAAAAGAATGGGAAGGGCCACAGAATGGAGATGTTGTAGCATACTGATGTGGATATCATCAGGTCCCGGTGCCAATGGCTGGCAAATGGAAAGTGTGGAATCTAATTCTAGGAGAGTAAAGGGTATGTTATATGGCTTCAATCCATCGGAGGAGAAATCTAAGGGTGATTGGTCTTTGGTAGGATTAGACGCAAGAAATGAAGGACAGAGGTGAAGCCCTCGGGAGATACGGACAAGATAGTTCTTGATTTCTGTGGCAACTTCTAGAAGTTCTGCGACATCAACTCCAGCAACTCGCAAAACGGGAGCTGGGTCCGGAGTGTACTTACCACACAATTTCCACACCTTTTTCCAAATCGCACACATAGGGGAAGATGAGATAATGGTAGACACGTAGTCTCGCCAACAAGTGTGTTTAGCGTTGAAGATGACGTTGTGAGCAACTGCCCTTGCCTGCTTAAAATCTAACAGACACTCCGTGGTACGATTATATCAATAACGGCCCCACACAGCACATTTTAAACACACTGCACGGGCGCATGTAGGAGACCACCAAGGTACGCATGCCTGAGAATGCTTACCTGAGGTTTGGGGGATAGAACGCATCGCTGTAGTTAGGACTAAGGTCGAAAATTGGTGTGCCAGCTTATCAATAGAGGACGAAAGGGGGTCCTCGCAACAGGTGGTAAGATGGGAGTATAAGTCCCAATCTGCTCGAGCAAATTGCTAACGAGGGCTACGAAACAGTCAGGTATATGTAGTAGAAGTAAGAAGGATAGGAAAGTGATCACTATCATGTAAATCTGAAAGAACAGATCATGCAAAATCAAGTGCAATGGGTGAAGAACAGATAGAAAGATCAATGTAGGAGAAAGACTGAGTGCAAGAGTCAAAATGGGTAGGAGCACCCGTATTTAAAACATGAAGAGGATGAGAAGCGAGAAGAGTCTCCACAAGAGTCACAGTGGGACAATCCCCACAGGTGATGATGAGCGTTAAAATCACCAACAAGATGGGTGGCGGTAGAGAAGAAATTAAAAACACAATATCAGAGATACAGAATGCACGGGAGGGAGAAAGATAAAGAGAGCAAACTGTAAACCATCTGTGTAAATAACAAAAAAAGGCACAATACCGTGACTGGAACGATACACAAATAACCCGCACATAAAAGAGAGAAGCTTACGACGACATTTCGGTCCGACTTGGACCATTGACAAAGTCACACTAACCAGAAGTGGAGCAGGACGGCTATATAGAGGGATGCCCGGGTGTTGCGCATGTGTCTTAATTTCATCTTGTCGGTATTATATATCATTCTTGTACTACTACTACTACTACTACCACCACCTCTTCCTGCCTATATATATCCGTCCTGCTCCACTTCTGGTTAGTGTGACTTTGTCAATGGTCCAAGTCGGACCGAAATGTCGTCGTAAGCTTCTCTCTTTTATGTGCGGGTTATTTGTACATCTGTGTAAATAAATACGAGCTGCAGTATAATGCAACGGGGAACGAACAAAAACTTGTTGATACTGTATATCAATGCGCACAAGAAGCAAACTTTCATTAAATGATTCATCAGGTAAAGGATCGGAAGAACGTAACAGCACGTAGCCTAAAATGGGGCAAATGACAGCAGAACGAATTTTGGGCTCTTGCAACCCAACACATACTGGGGACAACTGGGAGAGCAACACTTGGAGTTCTCCTTGATTGACCCTAAGGCCACGAATATTCCACTGTAAAAAAGACATTATGTACAGAGATAAAAATGACAACAATAAGAAATGATAAGACCTATGGGCTTTTAGGATCATTAAAGTCAATGTGTGGGGGCAACAGTAAGCGTGTAAGCAAGGAAGAATTAGAATGTTGCAGAGGAATAGATTGTTGCGAGGGTCGTAAAATAGAAGGAGTAAAAGGAGGCGTGTTGGTGTCCATCGGGGGTGTCGTCTCCGCAATATAGCTGGAGATAAGAGTCTAACGTCTCAGTTGTTAAGGAAGCCGATGATGCCATGATGTTAGAGACAGGAGAGGCATTGCAAGTAAAGGTCGGAGTAACTATGGAGGCAACCAAAGAGGTCTGATGGGAGGGAGAGAATATACCTGAAGAGATGCATTGGCTAGGGTAGAAGAGTCCTGCAGTGTAACAGGAGAGGAAGGAGGTTGGAGGGTAACTATGGAGGAAGATGGGGGGGGGCAGGGTAAGAGGGGACTACATGAGGGGGGTGAACCTCCACCTTCATGTGAAAGCTGGAAAGGGGGCGAAATCTAGGCTCTGAGGCAGAAAATAGATTCTGTATGCATGATAGAAAAGAAGAAAATGTAGGTCTGCGAGGTCTCACAGACTGAGAAGCAAGTGAGCGAGATGAAGTAGAAGTAGGAAGTGGTGCGGAGGTAGGAGTGTCAGAGGATAAAACTGCAAAAGAATTAGAAACTAGAGTGACCTCGGAAGACACAGACAAAGAGGGATCGGGAGGCGGAAGAACCGTCGAGGTTGGAAGTCTTCGAGCTACTTTAGCATATGAGACACGAGGAAGTTTTCCTTGAAAGCAAAGCTGAGAGACAGCCATAGTGTAAGGCCCTGACACTCCTTAAGATAATGGATCTCTCATTCATTATGATAGACCTGACAACAGTGTGAAAAGGAAGGATGAGGTTCCTTGCAATTGAGACAAGAGGGCAGAAGACAAAATGCATTGGAATGATATGCTGCACTGCAGACCAGGCATTCCGCCGCAGATCTGCAGTGTTTAGCAGAATGCCCAAAATGCCAGCAATTACGACACTGTTGGGGAGTGGGAACTACTTGATGGACCCCTAGGTGATGCGTGGCAATAAAGACAGAGTTCGGAAGTTCACAGCAGTTGAAGGTTAAACAAGCAATGTTACTAGGAAAGCACCTCCGCCCACAAGCGGGCAGGATGTGTGTACATGTATCTACCTTAAGAATAGGGAGGTTTTGAAAGACTATTTGTTCTAAAATATCATCACCGCAAGACAAAAAAAAATCACTCTGTACAATGGTACGTGGTAAGACCACAGCACCACTGCAAAAATTAAGAGTAGCGTGTTTACGAACGGTGACTGGTATGTTATCTATGGAAGTGATGTGGGAGAGAGCATGAGCTTGCTCTGAATTCTGTACCATTACGACACGTGCACCGTTTCGAAGAGCGTGGAAGGATATAGTTTGGCCAACGTGCCATAAAAGATTTTTACCAATTCCATGATCAGAAAGATAATCAGTTTGAAACGTCATTTGTAAAGAAAAGAATTTTGTCCACTGCATATTCATTAGCCCAGTAAGCAAAGGTAGTGAGTGTCACGTAGGTCGTTTCTGAGCGATCATCAATGAACTGTCGTCAGTAGGTTATGATGGACATTTAGTAGTAGTACCATGGGCGGTCTGAGGGAGGTGGGCCATCTGAAAACTGCCGCACAGTATTCGGGTAAGCCAGACACATTGTGAAAGGCGTGCTGGAAGTAGCGGCATGAACAGAAACGGGTGATGCCGCAGCACCTGAAGCAGGTGACGAAGCGTCACTAGCAGAAGGTAAAGGGGTATGAGAAGAGTCGAGAGAATGGACCGATAACGGAGCCGGGTCAGAACAGGATGTGGGATCAGAAAGGGGTCTGGGAGGAGGAAGGGTTTCACTGGGCTAAGATTCCATAATAAAGGTGCTTCTGTGATATCTCCTTTCTTGTTATGTTAAGAAAAAAAAGAAAGAAGGAAAGAAAAAAGAAAGAGGGACAGTCGCTAGGAGGCATGAAGGGGCTGAAAGCTCCTCCCCTCATCCGAGAGGGCCTCAAGCCCACAGGTAGTGAAGATGCAGTGTGGAACCCATGCCACACCCTACCCTTCACGCCAGTAAACCAGAGCTCCGGGATAGCAGCCTCACATCTACCGAGCTACCTCAGCGGACAAAAGAAAGGGCAGTTGGAAACCTGCCACAAAGCATACCCTCTTCGGCTGCCACCTTCCAGAACCGACAGGCAGCTTCTGGAGATATACTCATTACCCGAAGGGCACCCTACCTACTTCCTGGAAATCTGGGAAGGGAGCAGGGCACCTTCAGACAATTCAGATTCCACGGCAAACCACACCAACCCCGAGGGACCTCACAGAGTGGTACGAACCCCGGCATACCACTCCCTACCTAGAAACTGAAATGCCAGAGGGGAGGACCCCAGAGGCTACAAATGGGATGGAAAACAAGGAGAGGGTAAGGTGAGGGTCAGAAAGGTAAAAATAAGAGGGGTATGGGGAGGGTGGGGTAGGGAAGGGAGGATTGGGGGGTTAATTAGGTTCGGTCAGGGGTAGAAGACCAAGAGCCTCTTCACCACTACAAGGAGCCCCCCTTGAAGAGGATCTTGAAAAGGTAAACCCAAAAAATTGCAAAACACACAAGTGCAGCCTTAGAAAGGCCTAAAAAAGACTTATCAAAGGATTTAAAAATCCTTCAAGGATTTCTATTATGGAATGTTATGGGGTTAACATATTATTATTATTATTTGCTAAACCTAAAGGCTGCATATGTGCCTATATAAGAAACTGTACAAAGGAGACTCCATTCAAAATAAATCATAACATTAATCATAACATCAATCGCATCTGCTAGAAAAATGACAGGATGGATAATGAGAACCTTCAAAACTAGGGAGGCCAAGCCCATGATGACACTCTTCAGGTCACTTGTTCTATCTAGGCTGGAATATTGCTGCACACTAACAGCACCTTTCAAGGCAGGTGAAATTGCCGACCTAGAAAATGTACAGAGAACTTTCACGGCGCGCATAACGGAGATAAAACACCTCAATTATTGGGAGCGCTTGAGGTTCCTAAACCTGTATTCCCTGGAACGCAGGAGGGAGAGATACATGATTATATACACCTGGAAAATCCTAGAGGGACTAGTACCGAACTTGCACACGAAAATCACTCATTACGAAAGCAAAAGACTTGGCAGACGATGCACCATCCCCCCAATGAAAAGCAGGGGTGTCACTAGCACGTTAAGAGACCATACAATAAGTGTCAGGGGCCCGAGACTGTTCAACTGCCTCCCAGCACACATAAGGGGGATTACCAACAGACCCCTGGTAACTGGATAGGCCAATGTATAGCTATAAAACTAACTGTGCTTAACCCTTTCAGGGTCGACAGGCCCTCTCCCAGACTTGTTCTCAGGGTCGAAAAATTTTCAAAAAAAAAAAAATTCTTATGAAAAGATAGTTTTTTTTTCTAAACATTATAGGCTAAAAAAATTTTTTTACCATCAATACTTGCCGAGATATGGAAGCATGAAGTTGACAGAAAATGAACCGCACATGGCATCATCGCCGACTGCCGATCACCTGGTAATCTTTTATTTACTTTTTTCTACTTTTTTCTATTATTTTTTAATTTTTTTTTTCAAGTAACTTTTATGGCCTGTGAGACCAATATGAGCACTATTTTGTAAGTTTTTTCTCTTTCTATACTACACAACAACTGCACAAACACTGTTGTCACTATATTGTTTACAAAACTTGTTTACACACACAAACAATATAAAATGTTGTTTATTACTATTTTTCTATATATTATATACACATATAAAGTTACAGGACATGTTTCTAGAAGTTCTGCAGCCTGTGGAACTCTTTGAAACATGGTGTCATGCACAGTGGTGTTTTACACTCCTCACACATAAAACGAGTGTCTGCGTTGTTGTGGCATTCTTTTGTATGTGTACAGACGTAACACCTCTTCTGAGCCTTTTTCTTGAAAGCAGTAGCAGGCAGTTTTATTACGAAGTGATCACCATGCTTCAGACGAGAAGGTAGTTGTTGATAATTTAGTGGGCGGTTTTCTATTGCAGGTGTAGTTCCTTGGTACTTGAATACTATTTGTCTGATGACAGACAAACAGAATTTGCCATATGGTAGTTTGTTTCTGGTCCTCATCTTATACGTATTATAAGCATTGAGCATGGAAATGTCCAGAATATGGAAAGAGTTTTATGTACCACTTATAACTCTTGCGAACACAATCAGCAAACCCAACCTGCATGACACATATGTCCACTGAGCACATATTGAGGGTGTAGTCCATCACAGCTGCAGGTTTTAGAATGCGTTCATTGGACTCTCTATTCTGCCTGCCATTTCATTTTGGTGAACTGATGTCAACAATGTGACATCACGTTTGTTATGCCACCAAAATGCCATGATGTCATTGGCAGCAAACGCCTGCACCTCACTTCTGTGACTGCCTGCGTCGGACCTAGGCATATGCTCATTGTGGAAAATAAATTCCAGCAACCGCCCAGGGAGGTACTACCGTCCTGCCAAGTGAGTGTAAAACGAAAGCCTGTAATTGTTTTACATGATGGTAGGATTGCTGGTGTCCTTTTTTCTGTCTCATGAACATGCAAGATTTCAGGTACGTCTTGCTATACTTATTAGGTCACACTACACATATACAAGCACATATATACACACCCCTTTGGGTTTTCTTCTATTTTCTTTCTAGTTCTTATTCTTGTTTATTTCCTCTTATCTCCATGGGGAAGTGGAATAGAATTCTTCCTCCGTAAGCCATGCGTGTTGTAAGAGGCGACTAAAATGCCGGGAGCAAGAGGCTAGTAACCTCTTCTCCTGTATATATTACTAAATGTAAAAGGAGAAACTTTCGTTTTTCCTTTTGGGCCACCCCACCTCGGTGGGATACGGCCGGTGTGTTGAAAGAAAGAAAGATTTTTATAATGATTAATGCATTACTGTTGTTCTAAATTGTATTTTGAATAGAACCAACCGGTTCGCCCTGCGCCTGCGCGGATGTGCGGGGGGAGAGGTCGAGGCAGGGCATGAGAGAGGCGGGAGTGTTTTTGAATGGAGTGAGGAGGCTGTGAAAACATGGGACCAGGAAATTGGCATTCATGGCAGCCTAAGGATTAATATAGGCCTCACTTCATAATAGGAAGTGTCGTAACTGTTCCTGGTGAAGAGTGAGGGAACGTGATTTATGGGACCACCGTAAAAGGGTGGTAAAATTAGTGAATAATGGTGCGACCGGGGGTGACTGGTGCGCGGCCATGGTGTGTGTCCAGGGGAAATACCCGTGAGTTAATCCTCACTCATCGGTCTCAGATCTTAATGGAGTGACCCCTAATGTGTATAATAATTATGAGACATTAAATAGTCTTGTGAATCGTAATGTAATCAGTGATAATAACACTAAGTAAAGGAATCGTTGAAGCGATATGAGCTGCCATTCCCAGAGTGTGTGTGCACATGTTTACCTCGTTGTTCCTGTCTCGAGGATAGTGAAGTTTTTATGGAGTCGTGACTTCTAAACCGGGACAAACCAACGGATACCTCGTCCTGCTGGAATAAGAACCGTGTCGGTGTAGCAGGACATCGAAATGAGATGGTGAATGGAGGAAATAAGGAGCATCAATCACCCACAGCTAAGTAACCTTTCTAGTTATAGCAGACTGATACTGGCCAGTTAGGTATGTTGTAATTGGATAGGTTATGGGTGATCCAGCTACATCAAGTGACCACCAGAGAATATCTGGTAAGTGGTGGGATTATGTACAAGTGTTTTTCCTTGATGGATATATCCAAGTGTAACCTACCCCCCCTCCCCCTTCATTCAGTTAAACTAATATAATCTATACAGTCCACAATTAATTAGTAGCGCCATACTTGTGGGTGCTATCCAATTTATACTGGTCTCGGATAGATATGGATAAGATTGTGAGGGTCGAAGGAACCACCTGCCGTGACCAGGGGTGGTTAAGTTTTCTCACATGTCTACACGGGGTGACTACGGTAAACACGATGGTTGTCTCCCAATGAGATTACTTGTATGCATGTAATGTTGAGGTACGTACAAGTAATCACCCCTACAAAATTTTCCATACTCATGATTTCCACTCACTGTGCCACATACGTCTGTCACATTCACTCGCAAGAAATCACTGAGTAAGGGGCTTGTGTACCAGTTATCAATAAATAATATATGCCCCTTACCAAGATATGGTTCCATTATTGTTCTAACCACATCACCAGAGATACCCAATAACTTCCTGGTATCTCTCAATGTATTACTGCCAGTGTACACAATTATATCCAAAACCAGACCACTTTTGCAATCACACAGTACAAATAACTTTATACCAAAGCTTTTCCTCATGCTTGGTATAAACTGCTTGAATGACAGTCTGCCTTTGAACAAAATCAAAGACTCATCAATAACAAGCTTCCTGAAGGGATAAAAATACATACAGCAATTTTGTTTCAGGTGTATGAACACATTCCTGATCTTATATAACCTGTCGTTTCTGCCAGGCCTTGCTTTGTCTGAGAAGTGTAGCATACATAACAGTAGCAAAAATCGATTCACTGGTATAACATCACTAAAACCTGGGGTTGAAATCAGGCGTTCCTTCGACCAGTATGTGGTGACAGTGTGCTGATACACATGTGGCATAAACATTATTGTGGCAAAGAACAGGTACATCTCAGCCACAGTTGTGTCCTTCCACTGGTGTAGCCGTGACCTTGGTGAAAGAATTGTATTTGCCATGGAGTACTCATAGTATGTGTTGCTTTCCCTGACAATAATTTCCATCAGGGGTTCATCAAAAAACAACTGAAAGCATTCTAGTTCAGTGGTATTGTTCCCAAGTGTACACAATGGCTGTATTCCACTTTGTGTTTCATCAAAGTGGGGATTGGGAACAAAATTGGCACCTTGCTGCCCAGATGTAGTCTGCTGGTGGGTACTGGATATTGAAAGGTGGTTGTGGAAGTTGTGGTTGTGAAGGTTGTGGGAGTGTGGGGGTGGCTGAGGCTGGTTGTGGCTGTGCTTAGTTAGCAGTGTGGGTAGCAGCATGGCCAGCTGCTGGTGCCACATGACTCCAGCCACCACCACCAACACCACCACCACCTGCTGCCCCACGCACATTATGCATCCCCATTGTAACAATATCATCGTCATCTTTACTCTCAGGTCGTGGTGAGGGCCACGGATATACTCTGAGATTTACTCCTTTTCCTTGAAATGACATATGGCACACTACCAGAATGCATGCTGCGTTGTACATACTGCCACTTCACTGGAGAATATTTCCCCTCACTGTCGCAACTCGAGCTGCTTTCAATAACTTGGAAATCACTATCACTTTCGCTGCTCACATCCGAGTCCTGTACACGGGGAAATAGTTTCCTTTTTTGTCCTGGTACAGGTGAACATGAATGAGACGGCCCAGCACCAGAGGTGGAAGGTTGTGGGTCATCTATGTTTTCATCACTAATTATGTTTTACTGGGCACTGCTTTCAGTCACACCCTCCTGAAAGCCATGGAATTCACTTTCACTGGCACTTCCATCGCTGTTAGAACTATCACTTGGGAACAGAAGACCTCCAATTCAGCAAGGAGTAAGGTACTTCATACCACTAGACATCATGAACAAGGACTACTAAGATGGCATTCCCACAATGCACGACCGAGTCCCCGATTTTTTTCATTGTGCGCACACCCATCACGCAGACCCATTCTCTCACATGTAGGCCTACCAGCTTTCTCCGGCTTGATTTGAAGCCACTAGAATTTACACGTATTAATACGTCGGAAACATTGGCTCGTAAGACATACATATACGGCCAAAACAGTCAAAGGGTTAATATAGATAAATGCAAAGTTCTAAATGTTAGACAGGAAAATAACCATGCCACATATAAACTAAATAATGTAGATCTTAATTTTACTGATTGCAAAAAGGATTTAGGAGTTCTGGTTAGCAGTAATCTGAAATCAAGACAACAGTGCACAAGTGTTTGCAATTAAGCTAACAGAATCCTTGGCTTCATATCAAGAAGTATAAACAATAGAAGTCCTCAGGTTGTTCTTCAACTCTATATATCTTTGGTTAGGCCTCATTTAGATTATGCTGCACAGTTCTGGTCACTGTATTACAGAATGGATATAAATGCACTGGAAAATGTACAAAGGAAGATGACAAAGTTGATCCCATGTATCAGAAATTTTCCCTATGATAATAGACTGAGGGCCTTGGATCTGCACTCTCTAGAAAGGTGTAAAATTAGGGAGGAGATGATTGAAGTGTATAAATGGAAAACAGGAATGAATAAAGGGGATGCAAATAGTGCGCTAAAAATATCTAGCCTCAACAGGACTTGCAGCAATGGCTTTAAGCTGGAAAAATTCAGATTCAGGAAGGATATAGGAAAGCACTGGTTTGGTAACAGAGTTGTGGATGAGTGGAACAAACTCCTGAGTATCATCATAGAGGCTAAGATGTTGTGTAGTTTTAAAAATAGGTTAGACAAGTACAGTGGTACCCCAAGTTTCGGCCATAATTCATTCCAGAAGGCTGTTCAAGTGCCACAAGGAATAATATAAATTAGATTAGTCCATTTCAGACCCCCAAAAATACACTTACAAAAGCACTTACAATAATACGCTTACATGTACATAATTGTTCAAGCTGGGAGTTGTACGAAACTTGGAGTACCACTGTACATGAGTGGGTATGGGTGTGGGTGGGTGTGAGTTTGACCAGACTAGCTTGTGCTACTAGGTCAGATGCTGTGCTTCTTCCTTAAGTGAATGTGACCTGCCATGACTAGGTTAAGGCACTGGCTTAAGCCGGTAGGAGAATTGGACCTGCCTCACATGGGCCAGTAGGCCTCCTGCAGTGTTCCTTCTTTCTTATGTTCTTATATATGGCAAGCCCAGGTACTAGAAATATGTCACTTTGTCTGACTTTTTTGGGTTATCCTAGGTTCTCTACACATATGATGCTATGCATGATAATCTATGTAGAGAAAAATAGCCTTTTTTGTTTCAGTTTTATGGTGTATTACGAGTGTATATCAGAGTTAGTCCTGTGCTATACTCTACTTTCTCTAATATAAGCCCCCAGGACAGGGATAACAGGATGGTACTTGTATCCCATATTCTCTTCATGCCTCCACCAAACTGCTCGGTATTATGCCTATTATTCATTCTGGAGTAAATAACATGTTTTTATGTTATTTATATTGTTTATTATGTCATATTAGATGGGTAAATAAGCAGTAGTGTTGATATTAGCATAATAATAAAGCATATTCCCCTGCATCACGAGACTGAGCTCATGGCAACTGACAGTGGCTTCAAAGCCACCTTATCTTTTATGGACAACATATTGTGTTGTCCAAGAAGGATTTCTTTTATTCGTTGGAACCATGGCTAGGTCTAAAAGTAAGCAGATAACAATAAATGGAGAAAAAGAAATTGGAATGACTTATGCAGCAAGTAGTGCCGCCAAACAGTAGCAGCAGGTTGGTGTGGCGACCCTTGAAATTTGAAATTATGCTAGCCAAAATTAGTGCTGAAAAACTGATGAAACCAGATCACTATCGGATTTGTAATGGTGGACCTGTACTTTACAGTGGACCCCCGATTTTTGTCCGGTGTGGAAATCATACAATTCAGATTTCGAGCAATTTTTTGGTGAAATTTTCCCCCGGGTTTCGTACATCCACTTGGAAATCGTCCATATTTGATGCGTCCTCCCACCCAGGCTGCCGCTTCTCACGCATACCAGACTCGGTCTGCCTCTGTCTCTCATCGAGTTAGCAATACTCCAGCGTTCATCCATTTTTTTATGCTTGTTTATTGACTGCGATTGTGAAATAAACCACCATGGGGCCAAAGAAAGTTCAGAATGCCAGTCCTTCGGTAAAGAAGGTGAGAAACACAATAGAATTCAAGAAAGAACTCATAGAATGAGTTGCAAAGTTTTGTGGGGAAATATCACTACCACCCTCTACAAAGGTAGAGGGTGGTAGTGATTGTGGTAGAGTGGTAGTGATGGTGGTAGAGAGTGGTAATGATGGTGGTAGTGATGGTGGTAGAGGGTGGCAGTGATGGTGGTAGTAATGGTGGTAGAGGGTGGCAGTGATGGTGGTAGTAATGGTGGTAGAGGGTGGCAGTGATGGTGGTAGAGGGTAGTAGTGGTGGTAGTGATGGCAAACAATCAAAGATGTTGAGAAGTTGTTGGTGTGGGTCAACAAAAAACAGTTAGTGGGAGATAGTGTTGTGGAGGCGATAATTTGCGAAAAGGCAAGGCAGATGCATGGGGATCTCGTAAAGAATATGCCAAGAAGGGTCTTCAATAAAGGTAAAACTGATTTAACTGTTCATTTATCCATTAAAATTAGTGCTTTATATTTATTTCTCATATTTTTCTCTATGTAAAACTATAGTTATTCTCTATAAAATGCATTTTTTGTTAATATTTTTGGTTGTCTGGAGCAGATTAATTGAATTTACATTATTTCTTATGGGAAATATTACTTTGATTTTCATCCGTTTCAGATTTTGGCCGACCTTCTGGAATGGATTAAGGACAAAAACTGGTATTACTGTACGTGATAACTGTAAAAATCTTAAATTGTGTAGGAACCTGAATAAACCTATTTATAGCTGTGCTCTAATGCATAGCATGTAAGTCATTAATACATAAATACTAATGATTTACTTTTACTGTCTTTAAGAGAAAGTAACATAAATAATACATGTATGTATATAACTTAGTTTTATTATCCTTAAGGGATATTAATATGAATAAAATATAATGACTAACATTTACTGTCTTTAAGGGATATTGACATGAATATAATATACACTGTAATGACTTACTTTTACTGTTTTTAAGGGTGATCTTGCTATTCTTTCCTTAATTTCCTGATCCAAGGGTAATTTTGACAATCTTCGAAAAGACATGACAGAGCCTATTACAGTGTACTGGGAGTCTTCAGGTGATCTTGACCGCAGGTGTTGATGAGAATATGAAGGCACAAACTACAACTGCCGCTGAGGGAAGGTGGTGCTGATAATGAAGGTGCTGAGGCAATAACTACACCTGCCATTCAGGGATGCAGGTAAAATAAAAATAAAGATAAATATTTCATTTCTTTGCAAGGTTACAATGTGTAATTACAGTTTTGATTAGTCAAGTAGAAAGAAAGCCACTATCATGTCGAGGCATTTTGGGTAGACTTATCCTAATACATAGTAACTACTTAAGTCTAGACAAGATAAGTGTGGTTAACTTTTTGATAAATCATTACTTTATCTTAATACTAATGTGAGGTAGTCAAGGTGGCAGTTTATAAGAATAATAATTTTGAAGTTGCACATAATTAAAAAACAATATTACAATCAATGGTTCAAACTGTAATATTTCATGGACTGGCAGATGTTTTAACCCTTAAATGGTCCAAACATATACTATATATGTTCACCTGCGCAGCACCCTGAATATTTTGAGAATTTTTTTTTTTTTTTATAGGAAAAAAGAGCATGTGGTATCCAGGCATCCCCAATTTTTTTATATGGTGCACACTGAGTGTGCACACCCATTCTCTCATGTCTAGGCAACTCAGGCCTATCGTGCCAATGTTGAATGAATGACAAATGAAACTTATATATACGTTTTGGGCGCTACGTGAATGTATATATACGTTTGGACCGTTTAAGGGTTAATAGACTCAAGGTCATATAATATTTGGGAGTTGCTGTGGTGTTGATAATGGTGTTGAGGCACTAACTACATCTGCCAATGAGAACTGCAAGTGGTGTGCAAGTATTGATTATGAAGGCACGAATTACATCTGCAGCTGAGGGATGCAGGTGCTGATGATATGACAACATGAACTACACCTGCTGCTGAGGGTTGCAAGTTTTGATGATGAGGATATGAAGGCACGAACTACACCTGCCACTGAGGACTGCAAATGGTTTGCAGGTGTTGATTATGAAGGCATAAACTACATCTGCTGCTGAGGGATGCAGGTGTTGATGATGATATGAAGGCACTACACCTGCTGCTGAGGGATGTAGGTGTTGAGGCACTAACTATACCTGCCACTGAGGACTGTAAGTGTTGTGCAGTTGTTGATGAGGATATGAAGGTATGAACTATACCTGCCACTGAGGGATGCAGGTGTGTATTGATAATGAAGGTATTGAGGCACTAACCCCACCTGCCACTGAAGACTGCAAGTGTTGTGCAGGTGTTGAATCACTAACTACACCTGCCACTGAGGACTGCAGGTGTTGAGGCACTAACTACACCTGCGACTAAGTATCACAGACGTTGATTATTATTACTGTAATCAAGGAGGAAGTGCTAAACCCGTATGATTATACAGTTCCAGTGGGGGATAAGTGGAAGGTATTCAGGCTTAATGCAGGGAACTGAAGCACAGATCCAATTCCCTAGATCAATAGCTTCTCACCACAGTCAGTGGCCAGGCTTCAAACACCTTTTATTGTACAGTAATAAAGGAATGGAACAGACTCTCCGCACATGTCAAAAGGTGCCTGATGAATGTAGCGACAGAAAGGGAGGAGTATGAGTTTTTATTTTCTTAGCTAACACACATGTAAATATAAATAACTCATTTTGCCTTATTCCTAGTCTATCCCCATTATAGTACTGTATAATAATATTATCTCCTTTACAGTATAATAATAAGGTATTAAAGGACCCCAATGGAATTAAGTCACTCTGACCTTCTTGGGTTATCCCAGGTTCTCTACACATGCTGCTATGTATGATAATCTATGTAACTGTACAGTATCTGTGTATAGCTGAATAAACTTACTAGCATCTAAGAACCTTCCTTGAGGGGTGCAGATGTTGAGGCACTAACTGCACCTGCTACCTAGTACTGCAGATGCTGAAGCACTAACTGCACCTGCTACCTAGTACTGCAGATGTTGAGGCACTAACTGCACCTGCTACCTAGTACTGCAGATGCTGAAGCACTAACTGCACCTGCTACCTAGTACTGCAGATGCTGAAGCACTAACTGCACCTGCTACCTAGTACTGCAGATGTTGAGGCACTAACTGCACCTGCTACCTAGTACTGCAGATGCTGAAGCACTAACTGCACCTGCTACCTAGTACTGCAGACGCTGAAGAACTAACTACACCTGCTACCTAAGTACTGCAGCTACCGAGTAAAGCTGAAGCACTAACTACACCTGAAGCACTAACTGCACCTGCTACCTAGCTACCTAGTACTGCAGAAGCTGAAGCACTAACTCCACCTGCTACCTAGTACTGCAGATGCTGAAGCACTAACTGCACCTGCTACCTAGTACTGCAGATGCTGAAGCACTAACTGCACCTGCTACTTAGTACTGCAGATGTTGAAGCACTAACTGCACCTGCTACCTAGTACTGCAGATGCTGAAGCACTAACTGCACCTGCTACCTAGTACTGCAGACACTGAAGCACTAACTGCACCTGCTACCTAGTACTGCAGATGCTGAAGCACTAACTGCACCTGCTACCTAGTACTGCAGATGCTGAAGCACTAACTGCACCTGCTACCGAGTACTGCAGACGCTGAAGCACTAACTGCACCTGCTACCTAGTACTGCAGACGCTGAAG
Source organism: Cherax quadricarinatus (assembly GCF_038502225.1). Lineage (NCBI taxonomy): Eukaryota > Metazoa > Arthropoda > Malacostraca > Decapoda > Parastacidae > Cherax > Cherax quadricarinatus. The sequence continues at coordinate 8,451,047 of NC_091343.1, read as the reverse complement.
CACTAACTGCACCTGCTACCTAGTACTGCAGATGCTGAAGCACTAACTGCACCTGCTACCTAGTACTGCAGATGCTGAAGCACTAACTGCACCTGCTACCTAGTACTGCAGACGCTGAAGAACTAACTACACCTGCTACCTAGTACTGCAGACGCTGAAGCACTAACTACACCTGCTACCTAGTACTGCAGACGCTGAAGCACTAACTGCACCTGCTACCTAGTACTGCAGATGCTGAAGCACTAACTGCACCTGCTACCTAGTACTGCAGATGCTGAAGCACTAACTGCACCTGCTACTTAGTACTGCAGATGCTGAAGCACTAACTGCACCTGCTACCTAGTACTGCAGATGCTGAAGCACTAACTGCACCTGCTACCTAGTACTGCAGACACTGAAGCACTAACTGCACCTGCTACCTAGTACTGCAGATGCTGAAGCACTAACTGCACCTGCTACCTAGTACTGCAGATGCTGAAGCACTAACTGCACCTGCTACCGAGTACTGCAGATGTTGAGGCACTAACTACACCTGCTACCTAGTACTGCAGATGCTGAAGCACTAACTGCATGTGCTACCTAGTACTGCAGATGCTGAGGCACTAACTACACCTGCTACCTAGTACTGCAGATGCTGAAGCACTAACTGCACCTGCTACCTAGTACTGCAGATGCTGAAGCACTAACTACACCTGCTACCTAGTACTGCAGACGCTGAAGCACTAACTACACCTGCTACCTAGTACTGCAGATGCTGAAGAACTAACTACACCTGCTACCTAGTACTGCAGACGCTGAAGCACTAACTACACCTGCTACCTAGTACTGCAGATGCTGAAACACTAACTACACCTGCTACCTAGTACTGCAGACGCTGAAGCACTAACTGTACCTGCTACCTAGTACTGCAGACGCTGAAGCACTAACTGTACCTGCTACCTAGTACTGCAGACGCTGAAGCACTAACTACACCTGCTACCTAGTACTGCAGACGCTGAAGCACTAACTACACCTGCTACCTAGTACTGCAGACGCTGAAGCACTAACTGCACCTGCTACCTAGTACTGCAGACGCTGAAGCACTAACTACACCTGCTACCTAGTACTGCAGATGCTGAAGCACTAACTACACCTGCTACCTAGTACTGCAGACGCTGAAGCACTAACTGCACCTGCTACCTAGTACTGCAGACGCTGAAGCACTAACTACACCTGCTACCTAGTACTGCAGACGCTGAAGCACTAACTACACTTGCCGCAGTTTACAACACAAACAGGTTAAGTGTCTTATCAACAAATATCTTCGACAATATGGTAACTAACTCTTCATATTTACCGGTGTAATGTTATTGTTGTTGTTGGAGTGAAAGGTTCAGAGTGCTCCAGGACCGTAAGTAAGTTTATTCAGGTATACACAAATAGTTACGTAGATCAATCAATCAATCAAGTTTATTCTCTATAAGGAATACAATGCGGGGTTTACAGATTTTGGTTATTGTGTGGTTTACCTGTAATAAAATACTAATTACAGAGGGGGCCACTAGAACACCTAGCAGATTTTATATTTTGCCACCGAAGTTGCTAGTTTATTGTGCACCCCATATCCATCCTGTGGACGGTAGCGCGAGAGCATATGGATACACAAAAGACCTAGGAACTAGGCCCCAAAGGGTTAACAGGAATACATATGGATTTATATCTACATATCTATAGTTCACTTATCTGTTATAAGCAAATTTAGGAAATTTGCTTAGTATATCTGGTATCTTATTTTCATTAATAAGATATCTTGACATGTCACATAGGTTATTATACTGTCTGTCTCTGTATTCCTCAATAAGTGGACAATTAAGCACATAGTGTTCAAGAGAGTGACCATATGCCTGATCACATAATTTACATTTAGTTTGATCATCATCTGTGTGTCTCCCAAACTGCCAGAAGTACTTGTAACCAAGCCTAAGCCTGGCCACTACAACATCAGTCAGTCTGTTCACATTGCAAGTTGCTCCATAAACATACTTATCTACGTTCATGTTATCATAGTGGGTTATAGATCTACTCAGGCTTCTAACTGCATTCCTATAACAATCATTTTCATTATTTACTTCTCTCCTAATATTATTCCTAATGCTAGACACAGTTATACCAACGTTATATTCTACATTCTCCTTCTCGATACTCTTCTTGGCTAACATATCAACTTTATCATGAAGGAGTAATCCAATGTGTGATGGGATCCATAGCAATTGTACATTAATTCCTTTGTCCCTAATTTTTGAGTATCTATACCTGGCTTCCCCAATGAGCATGTTGTTGGAGTCATTATATGAGCCAAGAGCCTTCAATGATGACATAGAATCAGTGATGATAGAGTCAAGCTCAGTGTCATAGGTTAGCTTTAGCGCCATTAGGATTGCAAACAATTCAGTTTGCAGTGTAGACGCCCAGTTGTTAATTCTTATGCCTAACTCAACAAATTTATTATCGTTCTTAACTAGGGAGGTGGCAACAAGAGCAGATGCAGCCCTGCCAGAAGGATGGTATAACCTATGATATTCTCAGAACTCTAAGGCACGTGCCTGATAACCCTTTGTTGGCACTGTATAATCTCAGTTACATTGAGGGCGTTCTTCCTACTTCCTGGACCAATAGTCTCATTATGCCTATCCCTAAGCCCCAACAGCCTGATACATTTAGGCCGATCTCCTTAACTAGTTGTCTTTGTAAAACTTGAAAGAATGATGCTTAACAGACTGTACTACAGAATCAGACATCAACTTTCCCCCTACCTCTATGGGTTCATGAAAGGTAAAAGTGTGCAGAACTGTATTTCCACCTTTCTCACTGCACACACCTCTACTAGTTTTACCACTTTTCTTGATCTAAAATCTGCATTTGATATTGCGAACAGAACCGTTATACTACATGAACTAGCCAAAATGAATATTGGTGGTAGCTTACTCTGCTGGATAATAGGATACCTGTCAAATAGAGTATCCTCTATCCTTTACCAAGGCTTCAGAAGTGATTCTAAAGAAATGTCTTTAGGTACACCGCAGGGAGGAGTTCTTAGTCCCATGCTATTTAATATTCTGATTAATGCTCTCCTAAATGTTCTACCTGCCTCACCTAAACATATAGCTATAAGCTATGCTGATGATATCATGATCCATACAACAGGGCATAAGAAGATGAATACCATTCTTAATGAAGTTCAAGCAATTTGTAATCGACTAGGCCTCATAATATCTTCCTCTAAAACTAAGATATTAACAAGCAAACGACATCCCCCACCCATCTATTTGCAGGGTGAAATCATTAGCTACGTTAAAACTTACAGATATCTTGGTGTAGATGTACCCTTTAACAAATCCACTATACCACAACTAAACAAGAAATGTAAAGCTAGGCTAAATGCTCTCAAAGCTGTTGCTGGCTACAATCCCAACTATGGTGCAAATGTGAGAATCGTGAGAATGATGTACATAGCCTGTTAGGTCCTTAATTGATTATGCTGCTCCCATGTTGATATTAGCTAGAGAAAGTTCTCTCCGACCCTTGGAGTTAATGCAAAATGAAGCTCTCAGGATTATTCTTGGCTGTCCCAGATCTACAAAAGTTCTTAACATGAGGAAGGAGCTTGGTATTTCTAGTATCAGTGATAGGATTGTTGAAATTAACACTGTACTCGGTATTAGAATGTTGAGAAACGAACCAGACACTGTTACAGTGAATCTTACCAAGTGTCTAGAACACCTAGCATAGCTAGGAATTTCGGGCAAACTTACATTAATTCTTAACCCTTAACTATTACAAATTTTGGAGTAAGTTGACTAAATACTAAATGAATAAATACTAGTTTGTGAGTTTAGCAATGTGAATGTTTTTGTTTGGGCGCAATACATAGTGTATCTATATTGGAGTATCACACGCAAACTTATGACTAGTTATGAATCATTATTTTAAGATTAAGATTCGTATTTCTGTGCTTAAAGTCAAATGGGTGAGTGAGTGAGTGTAAGTGTGAACCACCAGGTGGTTTTTATGTAGTTAGTTGATGGGGTGTATCAGGGGGATAAGATGTTTTCTAACAGTAGTTTTGAAGGTGATGAATGTGTCTGCTGTTCTAGAGTTTTCAGGTAGGGTGTTCCAGATTTTTGGGCCTTTGCAATACAATGAGTTTTTGTGAAGGTTTAGTCGGACACAGGGAATGTCGTAGAGATGTTTGTCTGGTGTTATGCCTGTGGGTCCTGTCACAACAATCAAGAAAGCATTTTAGGTCAAGGTTAATATTGGAATTTAAGGTCTTGTAGATTTAGATTGCACAGTAGTAAGTGTGGATGTTCTGAACAGGGAGTAAGTTTAGATCTATGAAGAGGGGGGGGGGTGTTGCCAGGGATGGGATTTAGTGATTATTCTTACTGCGGCTTTTTGTTGAGTTATTATTGGCTTTAGGTGTGTTGCTGCAGTTGATCCCCAAGCACAAATAGCATAGGTGAGGTATGGATAAATGAGTGAATGGTATAGTGTGAGAAGGGCATTTTGCAGCACGTAGTATCATATCTTGGAGAGGATCCCAACTGTTTCGGACACTTTTTTGTTATGTGTTGGATATGGGTGCTGAAATTCAGGTTGTTGTCGAGGTATAGGCCTAGGAATTTTCCCTCATTATGTCTGGCAATTAGAGTGTTGTCGATCTTAATGTTAAGTTGCGCAGCACCTTCTCTGCTACCAAACATAATATAGTAGGTTTTGTCAGTGTTAAGTGTAAGTTTATTGGCTGTCATCCAAGTTGATATTTTGAGCAGCTCCTCGTTAACAATGGTGTTGAGGGTGGCAAGATTAAGGTGAGAGATGACATAAGTCGTGTCGTCAGCAAAGAGAATGGGTTTCAGGTGTTGGTATACGTTTGGAAGATCATTGATGTAAATAAGAGCAGGGGTTCAAGGACACTTCCCTGCGGAACTCCAGTATCAAGTGGCTGTGTTGATGATGCTGTGTCTTTAATGGTGACATACTGATACCTATTAGTAAGGTAGGATTTGAAATATGCAAGCGCATGGCTTCTTATACCATAATGGTCAAGTTTGTGGAGTAGGATGCCGTGGTCTACTGTGTCAAAAGCTTTTCTTAGGTCAATTAAAAATTCCTAGCGGATATTCCTTATTTTCCAATGCTGTGTAAAGCAGATCTAGCATTTTTACAATTGCATCATTAGTGTGGAAAATTACATTTATCTGTATGTATCATTATGTACATAACAATAAATGAACACAGATAATTATTATTTATCAGTTAGACAAGTAGGAATTTGGGACACTTAGGTCACAAAAAATGTCCCCCTTCGATACCTACCACTGTCATATCCACAAGTTGCTCTGGACCTATTAATTAAATGAAATATACATACACCAGGAATGCTGGTAAATATATAAATTTTGTGGACTGTATATTAAAAATAATAAATGGTTATATATATACACAATTACATAACAGAAGGAAAATATATCTTAATATCACTCACCAATTTGACTGGAGATTAATGTGTATCATACTCAGAAAACCTCACTCTAACTAAATCTATGAAAATAATGCTGGCCAGAATTACACACAAATCTAGAAAGCTTATCTGAGCTTCCTGGAGCTGTCTTGTCCAGTCGTCTGATATCTCAAGTTATGCAGGAATGCATATCCACCAATTTCGCCTCCTATTTGAGAGGTGTCAACACAATTTTAACCTCTAGAGCACGAAAAATTCTTCCCATTACACCAACGTTTGTACAAAATTCAAAACCAAGATGGCGAGTCCCGTCTGCGCAGACGCAGGCTTTCCGTTTTCTATGACATAAATATTATTAAATACAGTATGGCCATCTATTTACATATAAATACTGAATTTCTGGAAAATATATACAGTATTTTCCACAATTAGTGCTTTTATTTTTCCTGAATCCAAATTGGCAGGGGTTGAGTATGTTTTGTGCCTTTATAAATGAATACAGTCTCCTGTGCACGAGTTTCTCGAAGATTTTGGATAGCATTGGTAAGTTTGATATTGGCCTATAGTTGTTTACATCTGTAGGGTCACCACCTTTATGTATTGGTGTAACCCTTGCTGTCTTGAGTAGTTTCGGGAAGGTGCTAGTTTCTAGTGACTTGTTAAAAAGCAATGAAAAAGCATGCAAAAGGACATGGGCCGCTCGCTTGTACAATAATGGTGGGACATGAGACAGATTCCCTGCGCAAAATTCACCTTAAACCAGCAAATAATAGAGCCTACTAGATTGGAGAATACACTGAACCTCAACCTCACTAACAATGATGATCTGATTCGAAATGTCACTATATCAAAAACAATATACTCAGATCACAACATAATCGAGATAACATAACATAATCGGAGCACCGTACCGACAAAATGTGATCAGACACGAGGGAGCCTTCACCAAATTCAACTTCAGTAACAAGAACATAAAGTGGGACCAAGTAAACCGAGTCCTAAATGATATAAGTTGGGAAGATAGACTAAGCAACACGGACCCCAACTTATGCCTAGAACAGATTAACTCTGTGACACTCGATGTATGCTCAAGGCATATTCCCCTAAGAAAAAGGAGGAGTAGATGTAAAATAGAGACTGGCGCTCCCTTTACAGGCTAAGGAAAAGAATAATAGAGCGGCTAAAAGAGGCCAATATATCTGCACTGCGTAGAGAGACACTGGTCAGAGAAATAGCAAACATCGAACTAAGGCTAAAGGAATCATATATAGTCAGGAATCGCGGGAAGAACTAAAAGCCATAAATGAAATCGAAAGAAACCCAAAGTATTTCTTTTCTTGTGCCAAATCAAAGTCGAGAACAACATCCAGTATTGGGCCACTACTTAAACAAGATGGGTCCTACACAGATGACAGCAAGGAAATGAGTGAGCTACTCAAGTCCCAATATGACTCACTTTTTAGCAAGCCGCTAACCAGACTGAGAGTCGAAGTTCTAAAGGAATTTTTTATGAGAGAGCCACAGAATTTGGTAAACACAAGCCTATCTGATGTTATTCTGACGCCAAATAACTTCGAACAGGCGATAAATGACATGCCCATGCACTCTGCCCCAGGGCCAGACTCGTGGAACTCCATGTTCATCAAGAACTGCAAGAAACCCCTATCACGTGCTTTTAACATCCTTTGGAAAGGGAGCATGGACACTGGGGTCATCCCACAGTTGCTAAAAACAGCAGACATAGCCCCACTCCAGAAAGGGGGCACTAAAGCAATAGCAAAGAACTACAGACCGATAGCGCTAACATCACATATCATATAAATCTTTGAAAGGGTCCTAAGAAGCAAGATCGCTACCCATCTAGATACCCATCAGTTACACAACCCAGGGCAACATGGGTTTAGAGCAGGTCGTTCCTGTCTGTCCCAACTACTGGATCACTATGACAAGGTCCTGGATGCACTAAAAGACAAAAAGAATGCAGATGTAATGTACACAGACTTTGCAAAAGCTTCGACAAGTGTGACCATGGTGTAACAGCGCACAAAATGCGTGCCAAATGAATAGCAGGAAAAGTTGGTAGATAGATCTATAATTTCCGGACAAATAGAACACAAAGAGTAGTAGTCAACAAAATAAAGTCTGAGGCAGCTACGGTGAAAAGCTCTGTTCTGCAAGGCATAGTACTCGCTCCCATCTTGTTCCTCATCCTCATATCAGACATAGATAGGGATATAAGCCACAGTGCCGTGTCTTCCTTTGCAAATGACACCCGAATCTGCATGACAGTGTCTTTCATTGCAGACACTGCAAGGCTCCAGGCAGACATCAACCAAATCTTTCAATGGGCTGCAGAAAACAATATGAAGTTCAACGATGAGGAATTTCAATTACTCCGATATGGTAAATGTGAGGAAATTAAAACTTCATCACAGTATAAAACAAATTCCAACCACACAATAGAGCGAAAAACTAACGTCAAAGACCTGGGAGTGATCATGTCGGAGGATCTCACCTTCAAGGACCATAACATCGTATCAATCGCATCTGCTAGAAAAATGACAGGATGGATAATGAGAACCTTCAAAACTAGGGAGGCTAAGCCCATGATGACGCTCTTCAGGTCGCTTGTTCTAACTAGGCTGGAATATTGCTGCACACCAACAGCACCTTTCAAGGCAGGTGAAATTGCTGAACTAGAAAATATACAGAGAACCTTTACGGCTCGCATAACGGAGATAAAACACCTCAATTACTGGGAGTGCTTGAGGTTCCTAAACCTGTATTCCCTGGAACGCAGGCGGGAGAGATACATGATTATATACACCTGGAAAATCCTAGAGGGACTAGTACCAAACTTGCACACGAAAATCACTCCTTACGAAAGCAAATGACTCGGCAGACGATGCAACATCCCCCCCCCCAATGAAAAGCAGGGGTGCCACTAACACGTTAAGAGACAACACAATAAGTGTCAGGGGTCCGAGACTGTTCGTCTGCCTCCCAGCATACATAAGGGGGATTACCAATAGACCCCTGGTTGTCTTCAAGCTGGCACTGGACAAGCACCTAAAGTCAGTACCTGACCAGCGAGCTGTGGTTCGTACGTTGGATTGCGTGCAGCCAGCAGTAACAGCCTGGTTGATCAGGCCCTGATCCACCTTGAGGCCTGGTCACAGATCGGGCCGCGGGGGCGTTGACCCCCGGAACTCTCTCCAGGTAAACTCCAGGTGTTCTTGAAAGTAGGATGTCTGGACACTAAGATATCATGCTCCAGTGTATCTCTGTCCACACACTGCATCTTATGTCATTGACATCTCTGTGGACAATTTTTATAATTTTCCTGAAATTAGTGTGTAAAAAGTGAATAATATAATAGGATTTATAAAACTTAGTGTATTAATAATATTGTAAGTAACGTAGTGTAAATGTAGCGTTGGTGTGACTTTTGAGTCGCAAAGGAATCAACACACAGGTGAGTAGTGGCGCCGAAATATGGCGTAGCGTGAATAGACAGGAGAGTATAGAAGAGAAAATCTTGCGTAATCGAGGCCGAAAATGAGTGTATCAGATTTAGATTTTGCCACCGAAGTGGCTAGTTTATTGTGCACCCCATATCCATCCTGTGGACGGTAGCGCGAGAGCATATGGATACACAAAAGGCCTAGGAACTAGGCCTCAAAAGGGTTAACAGGTGTACATAGGGGTTTATATCTACAGTTCACTTATCTGTTACAAACAAATTTAGGAAGTTTGCTTAGTATATCTGGTATCTTATTTTCATTAATAAGATATCTTGACATGTCACATAGGTTATTATACTGTCTGTCTTTGTATTCCTCAATAAGTGGACAATTAAGCACAGTGTTCAAGACAGTGACCATATGCCTGATCACATAATTTGCATTTAGGTTGATCATCATCTGTTTCCCAAACTGCCAGAAGTACTTGTAACCAAGCCTAAGCCTGGCCACTACAACATCAGTCAGTCTGTTCACATTGCAAGTTGCTCCATAAACATACTTATCTACGTTCATGTTATCATAGTGGGTTATAGATCTACTCAGGCTTCTAACTGCATTCCTATAACAATCATTTTCAATATTGACTTCTCTCCTAATATTATTCCTAATGCTAGACACAGATATACCAAAGTTATATTCTACATTCTCCTTCTGGGTACTCTTCTTGGCTAACATATCAACTTTATCATGAAGGAGTAATCCAATGTGTGATGGGATCCATAGCAATTGTACATTGCTTCCTTTGCCCCGGATTTTTTGAGTATTTGTACCTGGCTTCTCCATTGAGCATGTTATTGGAGTCATTATATGAGTCAAGAGCCTTCAGTGATGACATAGAATCAGTAATGATGATAGAGTCAAGCTTAGTATCATAAGTTAGCTTTAGCGCCATTAGTATTGCAAACAATTCAGTTTGCAGTGTAGACGCCCAGTTGTTAATTCTTATGCCTAGTTCAACAAATTTATTATCGTTCTTAAAATGAGTGTATCAGCAATAATGGAGTACTATAAAATAATTTAATGAATTGGGCATCTACAATCGTGCATATCAAGGCTAAGTCCGCTACAATAACGCAGATAAATGGAATATAATGGACGCGGCGTCGTCTGAGAATGGAGACTCTCATGCATCAATTATTCAAAATTCAAAACTTTTATTTCTTTGTAAAGTTTACAATGTGAGGTTTACATATTGCAAAATATAAAGTACAAAGAAAGCCACTAGCCATTATGTAAGCTTCCCTATATTTATACAGTAGATTGTAGCAGTGACCAATGTATTACTGTCTGTCTGTTAGGGAAGTGTTAGCAAGTGACACCCAAGAAATATGTGGGTAAGTGAATTTTTTAATTTGTGTAATTTCTCTGTTATATAAAATTACTAATGACATTTATTCACATTATCTCTCTTCATTCTATTATAATGTGTATATTTTGTGGACCAAACTACTAATTATCAAAGTCAGGTCATTAATATTCCACATACAGTCCACAACCACAATTTACCAGTGTTACTGGTTCAAAATTGATAATTCGAGATATATTATAGGTCCAACTTATGTGAGTGTGGGATGAGTAGGTGGGCATCGAAGGAGGTACAGTGACCCACTGTGACCAAAGTCCCACCTATCTCCGAGGTACAACTAACATCAGTAAGTATAATGTTAATTTTAGTTGTACCTGCCCCAAATTATGTGTGTGTAAAAGTTTAGGACTGTGTCTATAAACATACACATAATTTCTCACAATCTCCATACAAACAGCTACCCAAAGCTCTTACAAAAATAACATTATCTAAAAGTTTATTCCATTCATCCACAACTTCTGCCAAACCAGTATTTCCCTACATCCTTTCTTATGCACGCCATGCTCATGGTGTGGGCGGTAGTCAAAAGATTACGCACAATCAGAGTACCCATATCCACCCAGTAGATTATCCATCCAATGGATTATCATCCACTGGACGACTATGGAGTGCATAATATTGCTAAACTAAGGTCCGTAGTAGTGGTGGTGGCTCACTTGAATGACAGTGACTTTATTGTCACGGTCATCAGACTGTCTGGCTTATTTCCACTGTAATCTCTTAATCCTCAGCTCACTATTAATAATAATAATAGCAATAATAATAATAATAATAATAATAATAATAATAATAATAATAATAATAATAATAATAATAATAATAATAATATCTTTATTTCTACAAGTACATGTACAAGGTATACAGTCGTAGTTGACATCAGTGACATACTGCTATATAGAAAGCCGCTTGTTATGCTGAGCATTTCGGGCAAATTAGGTCAGTTTTGTCCCAGGATGCGACCCACACCAGTCGACTAACACCCAGGTACCTATTTTACTGGTGGGTGAACATGGACAACCGGTGTAAAGAAACACGCCCGATGTTTCTTGTCTTGCTGGGAATCGAACACAGACCCTTGCCGTGTGAAGCGAGAGCTTTAGCCACCAGGCCACGGGGCCTGAGAAACCGGAGTTCGGTCCCTGGAGAATGGCTATAATGGGCACGTTTATTTAAACCTGTTGCCATGGTTCATCTAGCAGTAAGTAGGTATCCAGGTGTTAGCCGGCTGGTAGGGGTCGCATCCTGGGGAAGAGGATCATATGACCCCAGTTTTCTTGTTGGGAATTTATAGGACTATTGACAACCCAGGAACACAACGGAAAAAAAGTCAGGCAACCTCTGTCATAAGCCAAAGAGTTTAATAACGTTGGTTTTACTGGGTTATCCTGGGTTTCTAACCCTATGGGTTAATAACCTGTAGCTCGGTTGGTAGCCCACTCAGCTAACACACTGAGGTCCGTGGCTCGATCCCCGTTACGGTTGGAAACATTAGGGCGTGTTCTCTTAAGACACCTGATGTTCCTGTTCACCTAGCAGTATGTAGGTACCTGGCTGTTAGTCTACTGGAGTTTACCTGGAGTTTACCTGGAGAGAGTTTCGGGGGTCAACGCCCCCGCGGCCCGGTCTGTGACCAGGCCTCCTGGTGGATCAGCGCCTGATCAACCAGGCTGTTGCTGCTGGCTGCACGCAAACCAACGTACGAGCCACAGTCCGGCTGATCAGGAACTGACTTTAGGTGCTTGTCCAGTGCCAGCTTGAAGACTGCCAGGGGTCTGTTGGTAATCCCCCTTATGTGTGCTGGGAGGCAGTTGAACAGTCTCGGGCCCCTGACACTTATTGTATGGTCTCTTAACGTGCTAGTGACACCCATGCTTTTCATTGGGGGGATGGTGCATCGTCTGCCAAGTCTTTTGCTTTCGTAGTGAGTGATTTTCGTGTGCAAGTTCGGTACTAGTCCCTCTAGGATTTTCCAGGTGTATATAATCATGTATCTCTCCCTCCTGCGTTCCAGGGAATACAGGTTTAGAAACCTCAAGCGCTCCCAGTAATTGAGGTGTTTTATCTCCGTTATGCGCGCCGTGAAAGTTCTCTGTACATTTTCTAGGTCGGCAATTTCACCTGCCTTGAAAGGTGCTGTTAGAGTGCAGCAATATTCCAGCCTAGATAGAACAAGTGACCTGAAGAGTGTCATCATGGGCTTGGCCTCCCTAGTTTTGAAGGTTCTCATTATCCATCCTGTCATTTTTCTAGCAGATGCGATTGATACAATGTTATGGTCCTTGAAGGTGAGATCCTCCGACATAATCACTCCCAGGTCTTTGACGTTGGTGTTTCGCTCTATTTCGTGGCCAGAATTTGTTTTGTACTCTGATGAAGATTTAATTTCCTCATGTTTACCATATCTGAGTAATTGAAATTTCTCATCGTTGAACTTCATATTGTTTTCTGCAGCCCACTGAAAGATTTGGTTGATGTCCGCCTGGAGCCTTGCAGTGTCTGCAATGGAAGACACTGTCATGCAGATTCGGGTGTCATCTGCAAAGGAAGACACGGTGCTGTGGCTGACATCCTTGTCTATGTCGGATATGAGGATGAGGAACAAGATGGGAGCTAGTACTGTGCCTTGTGGAACAGAGCTTTTCACCGTAGCTGCCTCGGACTTTACTCTGTTGACGACTACTCTCTGTGTTCTGTTAGTGAGGAAATTATAGATCCATCGACCGACTTTTCCTGTTATTCCTTTAGCGCGCATTTTGTGCGCTATTACGCCATGGTCACACTTGTCGAAGGCTTTTGCAAAGTCTGTATATATTACATCTGCATTCTTTTTGTCTTCTAGTGCATTTAGGACCTTGTCGTAGTGATCCAGTAGCTGAGACAGACAGGAGCGACCTGTTCTAAACCCATGTTGCCCTGGGTTGTGTAACTGATGGGTTTCTAGATGGGTGGTGATCTTGCTTCTTAGGACCCTTTCAAAGATTTTTATGATATGGGATGTTAGTGCTATTGGTCTGTAGTTCTTTGCTGTTGCTTTACTGCCCCCTTTGTGGAGTGGGGCTATGTCTGTTGTTTTTAGTAACTGAGGGACGACCCCCGTGTCCATGCTCCCTCTCCATAGGATGGAAAAGGCTCGTGATAGGGGCTTCTTGCAGTTCTTGATGAACACAGAGTTCCATGAGTCTGGCCCTGGGGCAGAGTGCATGGGCATGTCATTTATCGCCTGTTCGAAGTCATTTGGCGTCAGGATAACATCGGATAGGCTTGTGTTAATCAAATTTTGTGGCTCTCTCATAAAAAATTCATTTTGATCTTCGACTCTCAGTCTGGTTAGCGGCTTGCTAAAAACTGAGTCATATTGGGACTTGAGTAGCTCACTCATTTCCTTGCTGTCATCTGTGTAGGACCCATCTTGTTTAAGTAGGGGCCCAATACTGGGCGTTGTTCTCGATTTTGATTTGGCATAGGAGAAGAAATACTTTGGGTTTCTTTCGATTTCATTTATAGCTTTTAGTTCTTCCCCCGATTCCTGACTCCTAAAGGATTCTTTTAGCTTAAGTTCGATGCTTGCTATTTCTCTGACCAGTGTCTCCCTGCGCGTTTCAGATATATTGACCTCTTTTAGCCGCTCTGTTATTCTTTTCCGTCGCCTGTAAAGGGAGCGCCTGTCTCTTTCTATTTTACATCTACTCCTCCTTTTTCTTAGAGGAATAAGCCTTGTGCATACATCGAGTGCCACCGAGTTAATCTGTTCTAGGCATAAGTTTGGGTCTGTGTTGCTTAGTATATCTTCCCAGCTTATATCGGTTAGGACTTGGTTTACTTGGTCCCACTTTATGTTTTTGTTATTGAAGTTGAATTTGGTGAATGCTCCCTCGTGACTAGTCTCATTTTGTCGGTCTGGGGCTCCTCGCATACATGTCTGAACCTCAATTATGTTGTGATCTGAGTATATTGTTTTTGATATGGTGACATTTCTTATCAGATCATCATTGTTAGTGTGGTGTGGGTCGCATCCTGGGGACAAAATCTAAGTTGCCTTAAATGCTCTGCATAACCAGGGGCTTTCTATATAGTATGTCATTGATGTCAGCTGTGGTCTGTATAAGTTGTATCATGTAGAAATATAAATTATTATTATTGTAACAATGAAATCATCTTAGTCTGGTATTATTATTATTATTATTATTATTATTATTATTATTATTATTATTATTATTATTACTACTACTATTACTACTACATATATGGAACCTCTAAACCCGTAGGGGACAAACAGGACGGGAGGGGGAATGGAAGGCATTTAGGTTCAAACCATTGAAGGGATGAGAGCAAGTCCAGTTCCTTGGATCAAGAGCTCACCAGCATCGCCTCCCTTGAGGGGAAAGACTAAATACAGCCACAGTGGGTCCAAGGACTCGCTCCAACATTTGCTTGCTAAGCAAAGTTACAGTGAATCTGGAGTGTATTTCGGGGGTCAGCGCCCCCGCGGTCCAATCCATGACCAGTGATAATAAACTATTTACAGATTTATTGACTAAAGAATAATGGAGTTTACATAATCATGACTATTCACAGAAGCATTACAATGTAGTTAATTACACATGTTTGTGAGTTATGCACAGCAGCCAATATTTAGAAAGACAGGTTGACATCCAGGTAAGTTAAGATAGTTTTAAATTATTTAAAATGCATAGAGTCTGGGTATTTTTAAAAAAATTGCTTGATATATGCCACTGTGGAAAAAAAATTATAATCAAGGGAAGTGCTAAACCCGTAGGGGGTCATACAGCGCCTGGGAAATGGGATCATGAGGCCCTCCTCGGCATTAATGCTCCTTTCTTGAGAGGCCACCCTGGATAAAATGCTCTGACATTTGTGAGTTTTCTCTAAACTGAGGAATTTTATGGCATTCCAGCACACAGTGACGCTGGGTGTGACAATGGTGCCTCACAAAGTTTACATATGATAATGTTTGCATCGGCAGGCGGTTCAGACTCCCAGGAAAGTCAGCCGGAGCCGGGCAACAGTGACCTCCAGGAACCATCTGACTTTTTTAATACTCCATAGACATGCCGCACCTTTTTCATGTTGTTACATTTCTGGGGAAACGGTAAATCCATAGGGATCCCACAGCGTCCGAGGAATGAAGAATGGGAGGCACTCAGATTTGATCCAAAGAAGTGGAGGGAAGCTCCAGTTCCCTGGATCAAGAGCACCTCACCGGCGCCAAGGTCTCATCCATGAAGGATCTTGCATGACAGAATGATGACAGATGGATTAACTGGATCATTCTACCTCTTTTTAAAGTCAGTGAAGTTCATCTTAACTCGTCATGGCACTTGTAGCGCAGGTTTAACTAGCTTCTCACGGCAAAGTTCCAGGAAAGCTCACTAGACATCAGAGCATCTTGACAAGCTAAGTACAGAATGCACAAGTTCAAACACGTGTCCCTAGGTTATGAACGAATTTTAACAAGCGGAGCAGGAAAAAGCTGGCCAAGGAGATCTGGTAGCCATATTCCAGCCTGGAATGACACAAGGCCGCATGCAGACAGAGCGTTGTCCGCCGATTCACTCCCCATTTGGGAGAGAATCTTGAGAGTGTTTAGTGCCTGCAGAGTATCTACTCTGAGCTTCTTTATAACAATAACACACGTCAGGTAACATCAAAAATCATCCCCAGAAAAGTCACCAGGCTGTCGAACTTGGAACCAAGTAAAATGAATAGCTACTCTCTTCCGAGTGGAAAGCCAGTAGTTGTAAGAAGCAGCCCACTCCATGATATTAGACACTGCCACCTTAAGCCTATGACAGGCCACTCCAGGAGTAGAGGCTGTGCAGAGCTTTTACTCCATCAGGATTAATACTGACCGCCCCATCCATGTCCCCCCAAAAAATGTAATGTTCAAAATGCTGCCCTCAGGACAAGCTTGGTGGAACCAAGACATCTCACAATCCCAGCATTTGGAGACGACGAAGAACGCCAGACGTCCAAGTTGTCTCATAGGCTTTCTTTAAGTCGAAGATGATTGCTCAAGTATGAAGATATCTGGCAAAACCCTCCTAGATATCACCAGCCAGCCGAGCCAAAAGGTTAGTCGTCGGCCGGAACTTGTGTAAGTCAAGCTGCACCCAAGAGAAACAACCAGGAACCCTATATGGTGGTTATAATTATAACTTTAATTTTTAGAGGGGGCTGATCGGCAAGCCAGCGGAAGGCCTCGGTCAGATGACCATAAGCTCCAGCCGCGGGCCATCATATGACTAAGACCCACGTCAGAAAACACTTGTCTTGCTCCTGACAACCTTGCCCATGAAGCATTCTTTCATCTCCAGATTCCAGATAAGACGAACATTCAACATCCTCTCCAAAAATCTGCAGATGCAGATCGTCAGAGAGATCGAGTGGCAGCTCGCAGCTGCTGCTCGATCTTTCGAAATATAATTAATAACAAAACAGACATAATGGAGAAAATTTTCTATTTTTCTTGTGGTGTTGTTATATATTTGTAATCACGAGTTTTACAGTGATTTCTTCCATAATGAACATCACGCGTTCTTGCCGTATATTCTCATCTTGTTGTCTGTTGTGTCACTAGTTATCTTTATTCTTTATTGAAAGCACATTAAATTAAGTTACGATTAAAATTTCTAAAAAAAAAAAGAAAGTTTGAATGAGCAAGTACTTCCATGAATGTGACTCCAAAATTCTACATTTACTTAGGTAGCACCTCACTTGGTGAGTTGTCGCTCGCTGAGTCAGGTCTCACCTCACTTGGTGAGTTGTCGCTCGCTGAGTCAGGTCTCACCTCACTTGGTGAGTTGTCGCTCGCTGAGTCAGGTCTCACCTCACTTGGTGAGTTGTCGCTTGCTGAGTCAGGTCTCACCTCACTTGGTGAGTTGTCGCTCGCTGAGTCAGGTCTCACCTCACTTGCTGAGTTGTCGCTCGCTGAGTCAGGTCTCACCTCACTGGGTAAGTTGTCGCTCACTGAGTCAGGTCTCACCTCACTGGGTAAGTTGTCGCTCGCTGAGTCAGGTCTCACCTCACTGGGTAAGTTGTTGCTCGCTGAGTCAGGTCTCACCTCACTGGGTAAGTTGTCGCTCACTGAGTCAGGTCTCACCTCACTGGGTAAGTTGTCGCTCACTGAGTCAGGTCTCACCTCACTGGGTAAGTTGTCGCTCACTGAGTCAGGTCTCACCTCACTGGGTAAGTTGTCGCTCGCTGAGTCAGGTCTCACCTCACTGGGTAAGTTGTCGCTCGCTGAGTCAGGTCTCACCTCACTGGGTAAGTTGTCGCTCGCTGAGTCAGGTCTCACCTCACTGGGTAAGTTGTCGCTCGCTGAGTCAGGTCTCACCTCACTGGGTAAGTTGTCGCTCACTGAGTCAGGTCTCACCTCACTGGGTAAGTTGTCGCTCACTGAGTCAGGTCTCACCTCACTGGGTAAGTTGTCCCTCGCTGAGTCAGGTCTCACCTCACTGGGTAAGTTGTCGCTCGCTGAGTCAGGTCTCACCTCACTGGGTAAGTTGTCGCTCGCTGAGTCAGGTCTCACCTCACTGGGTAAGTTGTCGCTCGCTGAGTCAGGTCTCACCTCACTGGGTAAGTTGTCGCTCACTGAGTCAGGTCTCACCTCACTGGGTAAGTTGTCGCTCACTGAGTCAGGTCTCACCTCACTGGGTAAGTTGTCGCTCGCTGAGTCAGGTCTCACCTCACTGGGTAAGTTGTCGCTCACTGAGTCAGGTCTCACCTCACTGGGTAAGTTGTCGCTCGCTGAGTCAGGTCTCACCTCACTGGGTAAGTTGTTGCTCGCTGAGTCAGGTCTCACCTCACTGGGTAAGTTGTCGCTCACTGAGTCAGGTCTCACCTCACTGGGTAAGTTGTCGCACGCTGAGTCAGGTCTCACCTCACTGGGTAAGTTGTCGCTCTCTGAGTCAGGTCTCACCTCACTGGGTAAGTTGTCGCTCGCTGAGTCAGGTCTCACCTCACTGGGTAAGTTGTCACTCGCTGAGTCAGGTCTCACCTCACTGGGTAAGTTGTCGCTCGCTGAGTCAGGTCTCACCTCACTGGGTAAGTTGTCGCTCGCTAAGTCAGGTCTCACCTCACTGGGTAAGTTGTCGCTCGCTGAGTCAGGTCTCACCTCACTGGGTAAGTTGTCGCTCGCTGAGTCAGGTCTCACCTCACTGGGTAAGTTGTCGCTCGCTGAGTCAGGTCTCACCTCACTGGGTAAGTTGTCGCTCGCTGAGTCAGGTCTCACCTCACTGGGTAAGTTGTCGCTCGCTGAGTCAGGTCTCACCTCACTGGGTAAGTTGTCGCTCACTGAGTCAGGTCTCACCTCACTGGGTAAGTTGTCGCTCGCTGAGTCAGGTCTCACCTCACTGGGTAAGTTGTCGCTCACTGAGTCAGGTCTCACCTCACTGGGTAAGTTGTCGCTCACTTAGTCAGGTCTCACCTCACTGGGTAAGTTGTCGCTCACTTAGTCAGGTCTCACCTCACTGGGTAAGTTGTCACTCACTGAGTCAGGTCTCACCTCACTGGGTAAGTTGTCGCTCGCTGAGTCAGGTCTCACCTCACTGGGTAAGTTGTCGCTCACTGAGTCAGGTCTCACCTCACTGGGTAAGTTGTCGCTCGCTGAGTCAGGTCTCACCTCACTGGGTAAGTTGTCGCTCACTGAGTCAGGTCTCACCTCACTGGGTAAGTTGTCGCTCACTGAGTCAGGTCTCACTTCACTGGGTAAGTTGTCGCTCACTGAGTCAGGTCTCACCTCTCTGGGTAAGTTGTTTCTCGCTGAGTCAGGTCTCACCTCACTGGGTAAGTTGTCGCTCACTGAGTCAGGTCTCACCTCACTGGGTAAGTTGTCACTCGCTGAGTCAGGTCTCACCTCACTGGGTAAGTTGTCGCTCACTGAGTCAGGTCTCACCTCACTGGGTAAGTTGTCCCTCGCTGAGTCGGGTCTCACCTCACTGGGTAAGTTGTCGCTCGCTGAGTCAGGCCTCACCTCACTGGGTAAGTTGTCGCTCGCTGAGTCAGGTCTCACCTCACTGGGTAAGTTGTCGCTCGCTGAGTCAGGTCTCACCTCACTGGGTAAGTTGTCGCTCACTGAGTCAGGTCTCACCTCACTGGGTAAGTTGTCGCTCACTGAGTCAGGTCTCACCTCACTGGGTAAGTTGTCGCTCGCTGAGTCAGGTCTCACCTCACTGGGTAAGTTGTCGCTCACTGAGTCAGGTCTCACCTCACTGGGTAAGTTGTCGCTCGCTGAGTCAGGTCTCACCTCACTGGGTAAGTTGTTGCTCGCTGAGTCAGGTCTCACCTCACTGGGTAAGTTGTCGCTCACTGAGTCAGGTCTCACCTCACTGGGTAAGTTGTCGCACGCTGAGTCAGGTCTCACCTCACTGGGTAAGTTGTCGCTCGCTGAGTCA
>NC_091343.1:8413741-8426241 GCF_038502225.1 Cherax quadricarinatus | reverse complement strand
ATATATATATATATGCAAAACAACCACTGTGAAAAAAAGTGACTTCTTAACACAATCCTCCCTAATAGAACTAAATGGTTCAGGTATGTTGATGATATTTTGTGTCTTATGCCTAAGAATGTAGATATAAACCATTTCCTTGTTAAATTAAATAACTTAGCCCATTCTATAAACTTTACTCTTGAGTTTGAAGAAAATAACTCATTACCTTTTATAGATGTTTTAATTATTAAGGGTAACAATGACTTTAAATTCAATATTTACAGAAAACCTACAAATAACTGTTCCTATGTCCACTATTATTCTTCACATCAAGATAGAGTTAAACTGTCTGTTTTCTTATCAATGTTTTTTGAGAGCTTTACGTATTTGTAGTCCAAAAGTTCATAGATGAAGAAATATTCAAAATTTATGAAATAGCTAATGATTTAAAATACCCGAGAAACGTAATTGATAAATCTTTTAAAGTTGCTAGAAATACTTTTTACAAACCAAAAAGGGACAACCAGCCTTATTCAACTAAAAATATGTTGGTTCTCCCTTACCATGAAAACTTGGTTGATATGCCTTCTCTTCTTAAAACTTTTAATATCAACGTTGTATTTAAAAATCTTGATACAGTAAAAAAAACTTTTGATAAAGAATTCTCCCCAAAATGCTGATGGACGTGTCTATAAGATTCCTTGTAAAATTTGCGATAAAGTTTATTACAGTCAAACTGGTAAAAGTCTCGAACTAAGATTAAAACAACATAAATATAGCATTAGAACTGGACAAGATTCCAATGCTCTATTTATTCATGTGAGAGATTTTAACCATCCAATTGATTTTCAAAAAGTTGAGAAAGTTGTATCAAGCAAGTCCATGGTCGACAGGAATATAATTGAATCTTGTTTCATAAAAAGCAGTTTTGACAATAATATGAATATTTCCTTTGGTTTATATAAATTGGATTCATTGATAATTCATAAAATTTGGGAAGAATTTAATGATACATTAAACAAGTAATAAAACTTAATTCTTGGGTAGAGTATTAGGTGTGTTTCAAAGAGTCGGGTGTTGTCACGCGTGTGTGAGGTGTTGCTTTGTTGTGGGATGTGATGGTGAGGTGTAGTCTTGACCCTTCATATGCTTTCCTTTGATGTATTGTTTTTATAGTTCCTTGATAATGTGAGAAGTCACGAAAGCGCTTGGAATTTTACTTTTCTTTCACAGTGGTTGTTTTGCATATTTGGATATCACCTGTTTACTGTGATCTTATTGTATATATATATATATTTATATATATATATATATATATATATATATATATATATATATATATATATATATATAGTGGAACAGTGGAACAGTGGAACAGAATTCTTCCTCCGTAAGCCATGCGTGTTGTAAGAGGCAACTAAAATGCCGGGAGCAAGGGGCTAGTAATATATATACTGGGTCACAACAAGTTACCCGGTACGTAGGAGAAGACCAAAGTAAATAAAAATAGATCATCTATTCATCAAAATACACAGCATCTCGCAACGATGCTTCTTCACTCACTAGAGATACATAATGTTTAGGAAAGACATTGGGGGTAGTAATGTTTTCATTGTAAGTTTCTATTGAACAATAAATGAAATAGCATGGCTTTATATTGTACAATTCTCAATTGCGTGTCCATAATGAGTGCTGTAAGTCATAGATGTGATGACTGGAGACAGATGCACCATAATGGTGAGAGGTTCATGATTCAACATTATAGGTGAGGTTAAGGGAACTGATGAAAGTGCTTTTCTAAGAATTGTATCCGTGATTTTTGAGAGACAATGAGTTTCTGGGAGATGATAAGAGAAATATTCATGCCAAAACGTAAATGCGACTTTATCGAGATGTAATTTGTAACTGAAAAGTGATATCAATTTCGAAGCTGTTATTCATAATTTTTAAGTAACTTTGATAATCGCTAAAAATATGAGGTTTTTAGGTTAAACTTTAAGTAACTGATGTCTAAGATGCTGAAAGACAGTTGAATTAAAAAACTATAGTTAAAAGTGGTATTAAATGGAAGTGATTATACTTTAAAGATATACACAAACGAGTTTTATTATAAATGAATATTAAATATCACTAATTTGTAATTATGTTACAGAGATTAAATGTAAGTTTAAAACACTGAAGTAGACAATAAGTATTTAACGGAAAAAATTTAGAATCTTACTTATGCAGTCGGGTACACTGTTGAGGGTCCAGTTGCCCAGCTGGCAGACGATGATGAGGGTTGTGTTGCCATGTGGGAACCCATACTGACACTCGCCATACACTTGTACTCCCGTGTCGTTACTAGACCACAGGGGCACTCCTCGGGCATGCTGCAACACATACTCAACCTCATTACATGACTGTTCTCTCACTTACACTTGTACTCCCGTGTCGTTAGAAGTGACGAGACCAGAGACTGGAGGGGCACTCCTCGGGCATGCTGCAACACATACTCAACCTCATTACATGACTGTTCTCTCACTTACACTTGTACTCCCGTGTCGTTAGAAGTGACTAGACCAGAGACTGGAGGGGCACTCCTCGGGCATGCTGCAACACATACTCAACCTTATTACATGACTGTTCTCTCACTTTACACTAAAACACTTGACACTATTTTTACACCAGATACCATTGTGCTCTTAATTTACTTCAAGGAAGGAGGCTGAAGGGCTCTTGATGTAAAGAATTACAACTATTCTTCTTCACACACATACATACACACGCCCATACTGGAGTATGAAGCACTAGTTTGGAACCCACACCTGGTCAGGCACGTCAAGAAAATAGAGAAAGTGCAAAGGTTTGCAACAAGATTAGTCCCGGAGATAAGGGGCATGTTCTACGAAGAGAGGTTAAAGGAAATCGACTTGGCGACACTGGAGGACAGAAGGGATAGAGAGAACATGATAACGACATACAAAATACTGAGAGGAATTAACAGGGTGGACGGAGACAGAATGTTTTAGAAATGGAACACAGCCACAAGGGGTCACAATTGGAAGTTGAAGACTCAGAAAAATCACAGGGATGTTAGGAAGTATTTCTTCAGTCACAGACTTGTCAGGAAGTGGAATAGTCTGGGAAGTGATGTAGTGGAGGCAGGATCCATACATAGCTTTAAGAAGAGGTATGATAAAGCTCATGGAGCAGGAAGTGGCCTAGTAGCGACCAGTGAAGAGGCGGGGCCAGGAGCTGTGAATCGACCCCTGCAACCACAACTAGGTGAGGACACACACACACACAAGCTTTAAGAAGAGGTATGATAAAGCTCATGGAGCAGGGAGAGAGTGGCCTAGTGGTGACCAGTGAGGAGGCGGGGCCAGGGACTATGACCCGACCCCTACAACCACAATTAGATGAGTACAAATACACACCTACGAAAAAACAGGCTTTATACCAACCATTTACGCATTTAAATTCAGGGTTGAGGGTGTTCCAGCCATTGTCTGAGCAGAGGATGGTGGTGAAGGTACCACCAGTGGGTGAGCCGTACCCTAGTGAACACGACATGTTGAGCTGAGACCCAACCCAGTACGGTGGAGGTGGCCCTACACTCACGTTGGCAGGAGGTGCAGGAGGCTCAGACGGACACACTGTTAATGTTATAATATTGTTATTTGATAGCAATATGAAGCTCCTCACTCACTGTGGGAAGCAGTCAGGAGATTATAGGGACTGGGCAGCCATACTATGTTAGCTAAGAATGTTTTAGAATGTAGCACAACACAGGTATACAGAATATAATAACATTCCGAACATTTATAATTTTTGAAAAGGTTAAGAGCGTCGTAACTAAAAAGATATGTGCAGGATTTGCTTAAATTATATAATGCAAATTAGTATAGGTTTTTTGAAGATGGTATACTCGAATGTAGAAACAGCGAATGCTGGAGTTTGATAACACCAATGGTATGTTAAACTAAGCTGGAATGTACTTAAATTATGGAGGGATGTTCATTGGCAGAATGAGTGACTGTCTGGTAAGTTAGCATAATATTTTAATCTGTCTACGCAGTCTAGTCCTTCACCAGCATTTAAGACACGTTAAGTAAAAGACTCGCACTGGGTAAAAATTTGGTGATTTTTCTGGGAAGTTTTCCTTGCTATATGAGCCAAAATGTGAAAACCCAATGATATTACTTAAGTAAGTGTTGTCCTTGGTAGGGTCTTCACAAGGCTTCTTTAACGTAACAGAGCAAGTTGGAATAACTTGCGTCTTTAAATACACACTTAGAATTCGGTAATACAAGCAGATCTTAACTCCCACACTGTAATACACCAAGAAAACCAGTCTGCACGAGGTTATTAGCCAAGTCAAAAATGTTTACTGAAGAAACACCAAAATCATTCCAAATTTTGTAACCTGGAGCTGTAAGATACTACATTCACGACACTTCTGTGAACAAGATATTACAGTAGATATTTTTATTATTTATTAATAATAATAATAATAATAATAATAATAATAATAATAATAATAATAATAATAATAATAATAATAATAATAATAATAATAATAATAATAATTATAAATTCTTTTATTATTATTATTATTATTATTATTATTATTATTATTATTAGTAGTAGTAGTAGTAGTAGTAGTAGTAGTAGTAGTAGTAGTAGTAGAAGTAGTAGTAGTAGTAGTAGTAGTATACTTTATGGAGGGGAGTAAATGAAACACGGCAAGTGTTTCCCGTAGAGTTAAATAGGTAAACCCAATATATATATATATATTTGTTTTTTGTTGTGTTGGGTTGAGATAGATGGGAATATAACCCAACTTACCATCAAGCAAATGTAAAATACACTTTATAAATATTTGAAGAAAGCATCAAACTATTTCCATTGTAAAATAGGCCTAACATTAGGCACTGTAAAGTGTAAATTATCACCATCTTCGCTACTGACCTTTTTTTTTTTAATTTCAGAAGTAATCCTGTAAATTATACTATTTATATGTGAAGCGCTAAACCCGTGCGGGTTATTCAGGTAAATGAAGAGTTGAAGCTTGACTCTCAGTTTGGTCTGCGAAAGACAGAATATCCAAGACAACAGCTCGTCTGCTAAAGTAATTGTTCAGTTTTAAACTCCTCAGACCAATGAGAACTCCAACGAAGACATCAGTCTTTCCGTCTCTTACAAAGACTGGCAACTGTCAGGTTTTATATAAGATGTGGTTTGGAATAAGCATTAACGTCGCGTTTTGCAGCCTGGGTTGTGTGGGAGGTGGAGGGGAGAGCATCAGTATTCTGAGCTGCTTGAGATAACATCCTACGCTATACCTCTCACACTATAACGAATGTAACTCGTAAAATGATCTTGTACTATTTTACATTTGAAAGCAAATTGTATAATGAAGTTTTGTGACACAAACTCACAGTGTGATGTACCGCGGTAGGTTCGGACCTACGAACTTGGCTCCTCCAAGGAAGCAGAGAGATTCTGAGCCCGGCCATGATACTACTGAATTCATATTCCGCTTCATTATTTCCACATATGTTCAGTTGTGCCAGTCACCATTGTTAGTTTAATATCTTCATTATACACCAGATACCCATGACCAGTGTTTGTTATGCTTTTTGTGTTTGATCTAATCTTTGTTTTTAAATGGTATCGAAAGTCTGAGTACATCGGCTAACCTTTTCGGCAGAATAACATGTCAGACTCAAGAGTGGTCCAGTTACCATCTTGCTGACAGGTGAGTGTGAGTGTGTCACTCATGTTGGTGAAGAAGTACCCAGGTGGACATACCAGAGACACCTGCCGATACAAACACAATATAGTGTCATTTATCTTTAATGAATAGGAAGTATATATATGTAAATGAATATTAAGCAACACAAATGTGAAACAAAATTTTATAGTAAATATCTAATATTTTTAAATTATAATAATTAAATCGAGCCAATTTGCCAATTATATTTTTAAAATTGTGGCATTTTGCAGTAACTTGAGTATGACTCTTCTGAACGACTCTAGTCTTAATTGACTCGTGCATATCATGTATAAAAATGGTCCCCTTGACGTTCAGGCTGCGTAAACCCAAATTCGCCAATTTACTAGATATTGTACAAAAAACTGGGATGAGATGGTGTCATTACCTGTGTGCCGAGGGTCCTGGTGAAGCCATCCCAGGTAGAGTTGGCTGGTGGTGGAGCAGAGGCTGGGTCCTTGATACACACTGCCGGCCACCAAGAAAACATATTAGTCAGCTCCCTCAAACAAGCAAATGTTGAATTATTAGTCTAAAAAATAAACATGAAAGGGTCATACAGCACTAGGTAGGCACGTGAAAAAGTAGGAAATGTGCGAGGAGTGATGCAGGAGTGAGCGAAGGGTAGGGGTGTGGTAAGGTAGGGAGTTAGTGGACGTAGGGAAGTGTGCAAGAGCAAGAAACTAGCGGGGAAGGCTGAATAATATAGTTGGTCTCCGGTCTAGTTTAGATAAGACTAGGAATGAATGAAGGGAAAGAAGGGTCTATATCAGGCCCAAGAAAGATGAGTAGAGTTTTAAGTAGGTTGAGGAGGCTATGCCAGGCAGGTTTAAGGGGCGTTATGCGAGGCTTCCAGGATATTCAACGATCAAACAGGAATACGAGAACCGTATAAGTATAAAAGATATGAGGGATAAAAGGGAATCTTCTGAAAGTTATCTGGTTTGCTTTAGTAGCAGAAAACTTAAACCCATGAAAGGTGGCCCAGTTAGAAGAACTATCAATAGCATACTAGAGAGAGAGAGATATACAAGCTGACAGACAATGCTTGCACAAGCAATAGCAAAATCATCTACATATAGACGATTTTGCAAATCTTCTATAATGGTGAGTCATTAATGACGAGTAGGAAGAAGGTAATGCTAACAACACAACCTTGGAATCAGCAATAAAACTGTACAGAGTCAAGGGTAAAACTATAATTTACAAGGACATGGAAGTCTCTCTCTGATATGAAATCTCTAAGAAAAGTGACAAATTGCTTAGAAGCCTCAAGGACTTGGACTACGATGTTGTAACGCCAGTAGTGTAAATTTTTTCGAGATCGAGAGAGACTACAATAACCGACTGATTGTATCAGCGAAGGAATAGAGAACGTACGTATCTAAGTGGATTAAAAAAAACTGATGAGGAGAGAGAGATTTTCTGTTTTCCGGCTTGTTAATCAGCGCTCCAACAGGTTACAAATTGCGCTAGTAAGAGTGATAGGTTTGTAATGAAAAGTGTCATGGACCGAAATACCTGGCTTAGGCAAATGAAAGACCATGGAAGCTTTCCATTGAGGAGGAAGAACCCCTTGTGCCCAAATAAGATTGAAAAATTATAAGAGAACGATGAGCGCCGTAGGATTGAAGTGTATGGACGAGGATATTACCAGCCAAGGTGTTGCTGTCTGGCACGCGATAGTGTTGATACAAGTTCGCAGAGTGTGCAAGGCACATTGTAAAGTTCTGTGGAAAGAAAGCTTGAGGGGGAGAGATATAGCCCCTGCAATACATGTGCAAGGTGATGCCCAATTGAAATGGAAACGTCAAGAGTGTTTGCAACGTAATCATCATGAACTATAAGAAAAAAAGCAGGATTCGGAGCGTATTTGCCAGCCAACTTCAGCACTGTGTGTTTTCCCAGACTGTGTACATAGTAATGGTAGTGGCAGTAGACACAAAATCGCCAACATATACGTTTTATCATCTATATAACACAACCAGCATACGTTCTTGCGTGTTTGAAACCTAGGAATCGGACTGTAGTTCTGTTGTAACAGTAGTGGCCCAGTGCGTTTCAAATTCAGAGCGCGAACACAGTCAGGAGACCACCAGCACATATGCTTTATGTTGTTTACTCAAGGTTGGCGGACTGTAACCAAGGCTGCAAAGAGAACAGAGGTGGTAAAGAGTTGCACGAACTAGTCTGTAGATGAAGAATCAGGAGGAACTTCAGGAAAAGAGTTATGAAGTCTATAAAGCTCCAAGACCGCTCGTTGCAACTGCCAACGGGAGCAACAATGACGTCATGACTTAAGAAATCGTAGTAACACGATTGTAAACAAATCACTAAAAGAGTGGGACTTGAACCCATGGCAGGTGAGTTCAAGCCCAACCTGTTCCCTGATCTGATGAGGAAGTCGTTTATAAGAATAAAAGGTAATGTGAATAGGGAAACTCCTCTGTGCTCATGCAGCAGGGATGGCGTCATATGCAAACATTATGAGGCATCTCATGCATTCACAAGATGCTAAACTGGTCTACTAGGACCAAGATTTAAAGTGACAAAGATACCTCGAAGATTCACTCATAGCCACCAACACAATTGTTAAAAAAAACTGGTGGTTAAAAAATAACATTAGAATGTACCTCGACATGACAGCCATAACCTCTTAACTTCAAGCGTCTTAGTTAGGTTAAGTAAGGTTCGTCAGGAAACAGGACAAGTGTCCCCTGTCGCTGGTCTTAGTTGGGTGATTCACCGACTATTATTATACCACGATATTTAGATGGAAATAATAAACACGTAAAATCATATATAATCCAATTGGGTTTGATCTAGGAGGAGGACAATTCCAATTCCTTGAATTAAGATCCATTCACCGGTATTAAGGAATCTACTTGAGGGGTCTTTCACCGACTATTACTGCCAATTACTATTAATAATATCTACACCATTACTATACCAGATGTTGCAGGTGTATAGAATAAGAGGTGGTTACTGAAATAATGAAGAGTTTTTACGAGGATAGTGAGGCTCAGGTTAGAGTATGTAGGAGAGAGGGAGATTATTTCCCAGTAAAAGTAGGCCTTAGACAAGGATGTGTGATGTCACCGTGGTTGTTCAATATATTTATCGATGGGGTTGTAAGAGAAGTAAATGCTCGGGTGTTGGCAAGAGGTTTGAGGTTAAAAGGTAAAGAATCTAACACAAAGTGGGAGTTGTCACAGTTGCTCTTTGCTGATGACACTGTGTTTTTGAGAGATTCTGAAGAGAAGCTGCAGAGGTTGGTGGATGAGTTTGGTAGGGTATGTAAAAGAAGAAAATTAAAAGTGAATATAGGAAAGAGTAAGATGATGATGGTAACAAAAAATAGGTGACGAAAGATTGGATATCAGATTGTAGGGAGAGAGTATGGAGGAGGTGAATGTATTCAGATATTTAGGAGCGATCGCATCAGCAGATGGGTTTATGAAGGATGAGGTGAATTATAGAATTGATGAGAGGAAAAGGGTGAGTAGTGCACTTAGGAGTCTGTGGAGACAAAGAACTTTGTCCGTGGACGCAAAGAGGGGAATGTATGAGAGTATAGTTATACTAACGCTCTTATATGGGTGTGAATCATGGATGGTAAATGTTGCAACGAGGAGAAGGCTGGATGCAGTGAAGATGTCATGTCTGAGGGCAATATGTGGTGTGAATATAATGCAGAGAATTCGTGGTTTAGAATTTAGGTCCGGAGAAGGTGCGGGATTACCAAAATTATTATCCAGAGGGCTGAGGAGGGGTTGTTGAGGTGGTTCGGACATGTAGAGAGAATGAAACAAAACAGAATGACTTCGAGAGTGTATAAATCTGTAGTGGAGGGAAGGCGGGGTAGGGGTCGGCCTAGGAAGGGTTGGAGGGAGGGGGTAAAGGAGGTTTTGTGTGCGAGAGGCTTGGACTTCCAGCAAGCATGCGTGAGCGTATTTGATAGGAGTGAATGGAGACAAATGCTTTTTAGAACTTGACGTTCTGTTGGAGTGTGAGCAAGGTAACATTTATGAAGGGATTCAGGGAAACCAGCAGGCCAGACTTGAGTTCTGGAGATGAGAAGTACAGTGTCTGCACTCTGAAGAATCAGTGTTAATGTTGCAGTTTTATAACTGTAGTGTAAAGCACCCCTCTGGCAAGACAGTGATGGAGTGAATGATGAAAGTTTTTATTTTTCGGGGCACCCTGCCATGGTGGGAAACGGCTGATGTGTTAATAATAAAATACGCCATTACTATTACTACTACTTCCTTCAACTGTTGTTATGTTTTTCACACTCTTCATATATTTGAAGTGATGAAGTCCAAGGGCCGATAGTCTTCCAATAGAGGTGTTAATGTATTTATGTCCCTTTCCCCTCGGAAAAAACCCATAATGGTCAGACAGTTTATTCATAAAAGTACCAGTGAGTAGTAGTAGAAATAATGGCAGTAGCTTCTTATGCAACATTATGTAGTCATTATGTTGCATAAGAAGCAGTGTGAATTAAACTATATTATCCATGAGAATGAATAAGGTGACCTGTAGAACGTACAAGAGAAAATGGTAGGATTGACTCGTGGGTGCGAGACTTATTGGCAAGTCTCTCAACACCTGCTTTCCATGGTCATCTATCATTAATGTTAGTCTGTTGTTGAGATGTTCATCCTGGGTGAGAGATGCGGGACAGGAGGGAAGGGGGATGAACTCAAGTGGAAATAATTAACACTGATGCTGTGTTGGGTTATCCTGTGTTAAGAATGTTACACAAGTGTACTCACACTTGAGACAGAGTGACGGGGAGGCTGGGACCCACTGGTGGTCCTCGCTACACTTCACACTAGTCACCTGTGACGCTGCCTCTCCTGCCTCTCACCAGACCAACAATTAACCAACAATGCGGAATTTATTTAGTGTTTTATACAGTTTGTGTTTTTGACTACATTCCATAATTCACAAGAAAATTTTTAGAGTAAATTTGTATTTATTTATTTGTATTCACACAAGATTATTTAATGGCTTAAGTGTCATACAATGAAGACTGTTAATACAACATATTACAACTACAAGATGTGGACTGTAAATGCTCTTTAATTTATATGCACATATAGGGAAGTTAAAAAAACGAATAAAAATATATAACCAGAAACAGTGAGTAATTCACCAAAAACTCGCACTTAAGAAAGGAACCTTATGAAGTTTGGGTCCGTGCTGCACCACTGCCAAATAACAATTCCTAATTGAGTTTTTTTTGTGTGTAAATTTTTCCAGCTACTGAATTGTAACTTTTTAATCAATATTGAACAGTCACGGAGTTACTGTAACAAACAGCCCAACCTGGAACAGCCTTATGCATTCACATTATACACTGTATACAAATAATGAACTCGCTAATGTAAATATTTATACGTGATACTTGTCTGTTTCTGAGTATGTTGAATTTCCCTCCACTGCAATATCACCCAAGAAATATTTTATTCTATTTACCTAACGAATAGTTTAACTTGCTACTATGCAATAATATTCCGTCTCCTGGCACTCGACACAGCTCCTATTTAAAAGTCTCCGGAACTTCATTATATTGAAATCTAACATCAAACGATGTTAATTTAATTTTTTGAATGGGTGGACCGGTAAGCCAGTCCACCGGTAAGGTGGAGCGGCAAGCCAGTCCACTGGTAAGGTGGACTGGTAAGCCAGTCCACTGGTAAGGTGGACTGGTAAGCCAGTCCACTGGTAAGGTGGACTGGTAAGCTAGTCCACTGGTAAGGTGGACTGGTAAGCTAGTCTACTGGTAAGGTGGACCGGTAAGCCAGTCCACTGGTAAGGTGGACTGGTAAGCCAGTCCACTGGTAAGGTGGACTGGTAAGCCAGTCCACTGGTAGGGTGGACTGGTAAGCCAGTCCACTGGTAAGGTGGACTGGTAAGCCAGTCCACTGGTAAGGTGGACCGGTAAGCCAGTCCACTGGTAAGGTGGACTGGTAAGCCAGTCCACTGGTAAGGTGGACCGGTAAGCCAGTCCACTGGTAAGGTGGACTGGTAAGCCAGTTCACTGGTAAGGTGGACCGGTTAGCCAGCTTCATTAGTTAGACGTTTAAATTATAATTTAAACGTCTAACTAATGGAGGTGGGGAGTACTGCAGTGGATGTTAACAATGCTAGACTAGAGCCTCCGGGTATTCACGTACTTTAATTGTGGTAAATTTAGGAGATTATGGAGGTTTTAGTTTCCGTCAGAGGTAATGATTAATGAAGTTATGGTTTGTAACTTACAGTTGACGGAGGTATGAAGAAGCCATCAAGACAGTGGTAGGACAGTGTTGCTCCTATACCGTTCCAGGTGAAGTTCTCTCTCGCCATGTTGGTTCCTGCTGATGGTGGTTCACTCTCACACGCTGGTCCAAAATAATAATAATAATAAAATTCAGGAAGAAGGGAATATAAACCATTTGTTCAGTACGCTTGAATGTATAAGAAATAAAGAAAATTTTCGTTGCTTGGGGTCACCATACTTTGATACGAAACGATTTAAATTCTATGTATATATATATATATATATATATATATATATATATATATATATATATATATATATATATATATATATATATATATATATATATGAAGAGTTTTTACGAGGATAGTGAGGCTCAAGTTAGAGTATGTAGGAAAGAGGGAAATTATTTCCCAGTAAAAGTAGGCCTTAGACAAGGATGTGTGATGTCACCGTGGTTGTTTAATATATTTATAGATGGGGTTGTAA
>NC_091343.1:8401241-8408741 GCF_038502225.1 Cherax quadricarinatus | reverse complement strand
GATAGACATTACAGTCACTGCTGTGTTATGAAGTATGATAGACATTACAGTCACTGCTGTGTTATGAAGTATGATAGACATTACAGTCACTGCTGTGTTATGAAGTATGATAGACATTACAGTCACTGCTGTGTTATGAAGTATGATAGACATTACAGTCACTGCTGTGTTATGAAGTATGATAGACATTACAGTCACTGCTGTGTTATGGAATGATAGACATGTCATAAGACATTACAGTCACTGCTGTGTTATGAAGTATGATAGACATTACAGTCACTGCTGTGTTATGAAGTATGATAGACATTACAGTCACTGCTGTGTTATGAAATATGATAGACATTACAGTCACTGCTGTGTTATGGAGTATGATAGACATTACAGTCACTGCTGTGTTATGAAGTATGATAGACATTACAGTCACTGCTGTGTTATGAAGTATGATAGACATTACAGTCACTGCTGTGTTATGAAGTATGATAGACATTACAGTCACTGCTGTGTTATGATGATAGACATTACAGTCACTGACAAGTATGATAGACATTACAGTCACTGCTGTGTTATGAATGTAGACATGATAAGACATTACAGTCACTGCTGTGTTATGAAGTATGATAGACATTACAGTCACTGCTGTGTTATGAAGTATGATAGACATTACAGTCACTGCTGTGTTATGGAGTATGATAGACATTACAGTCACTGCTGTGTTATGAAGTATGATAGACATTAAAGTCACTGCTGTGTTATGGAGTATGATAGACATTACAGTCACTGCTGTGTTATGAAGTATGATAGACATTACAGTCACTGCTGTGTTATGGAGTATGATAGACATTACAGTCTCTGCTGTGTTAAGAAGTATGATAGACATTACAGTCACTGCTGTGTTAAGAAGTATGATAGACATTACAGTCACTGCTGTGTTATGAAGTATGATAGACATTACAGTCACTGCTGTGTTAAGAAGTATGATAGACATTACAGTCACTGCTGTGTTAAGAAGTATGATAGACATTACAGTCACTGCTGTGTTAAGAAGTATGATAGACATTACAGTCACTGCTGTGTTAAGAAGTATGATAGACATTACAGTCACTGCTGTGTTATGGAGTATGATAGACATTACAGTCACTGCTGTGTTATGGAGTATGATAGACATTACAGTCACTGCTGTGTTATGAAGTATGATAGACATTACAGTCACTGCTGTGTTATGAAGTATGATAGACATTACAGTCACTGCTGTGTTATGAAGTATGATAGACATTACAGTCTCTGCTTACAGTCACTGCTGTGTTAGAAGTATGATAGACATTACAGTCACTGCTGTGTTATGAAGTATGATAGACATTACAGTCACTGCTGTGTTATGAAGTATGATAGACATTACAGTCACTGCGGTGTTATGAAGTATGATAGAAGTCACTGCTGTGTTATGGAGTATGATAGACATTACAGTCACTGCTGTGTTAAGTATGAGTACAGTCACTGATGGAGTACGATAGACATACAGTCACTGCTGTGTTATGAAGTATGATAGACATTACAGTCACTGCTGTGTTATGGAGTATGATAGACATTACAGTCACTGGTGTGTTATGAAGTATGATAGACATTACAGTCACTGCTGTGTTATGGAGTATGATAGACATTACAGTCACTGCTGTGTTAAGAAGTATGATAGACATTACAGTCACTGCTGTGTTATGAAGTATGATAGACATTACAGTCACTGCTGTGTTATGATAGAAGTTACAGTCACTGCTGTGTTAAGAAGTATGATAGACATTACAGTCACTGCTGTGTTATGAAGTATGATAGACATTACAGTCACTGCTGTGTTATGAAGTATGATAGACATTACAGTCACTGCTGTGTTATGAAGTATGATAGACATTACAGTCACTGCTGTGTTATGAAGTATGATAGACATTACAGTCACTGCTGTGTTATGAAGTATGATAGACATTACAGTCACTGCTGTGTTATGGAGTATGATAGACATTACAGTCACTGCTGTGTTATGAAGTATGATAGACATTACAGTCACTGCTGTGTTATGGAGTATGATAGACATTACAGTCACTGCTGTGTTATGAAGTATGATAGACATTACAGTCACTGCTGTGTTATGGAGTATGATAGACATTACAGTCACTGCTGTGTTATGAAGTATGATAGACATTACAGTCACTGCTGTGTTATGGAGTATGATAGACATTACAGTCACTGCTGTGTTATGAAGTATGATAGACATTACAGTCACTGCTGTGTTATGAAGTATGATAGACATTACAGTCACTGCTGTGTTATGAAGTATGATAGACATTACAGTCACTGCTGTGTTATGAAGTATGATAGACATTATAGTCACTGCTATGTTATGAAGTATGATAGACATTATAGTCACTGCTATGTTATGAAGTATGATAGACATTATAGTCACTGCTGTGTTATGAAGTATGATAGACATTACAGTCACTGCTGTGTTATGAAGTATGATAGACATTATAGTCACTGCTATGTTATGAAGTATGATAGACATTACAGTCACTGCTATGTTATGAAGTATGATAGACATTATAGTCACTGCTATGTTATGAAGTATGATAGACATTATAGTCACTGCTGTGTTATGAAGTATGATAGACATTATAGTCACTGCTATGTTATGAAGTATGATAGACATTATAGTCACTGCTGTGTTATGAAGTATGATAGACATTATAGTCACTGCTATGTTATGAAGTATGATAGACATTATAGTCACTGCTGTGTTATGAAGTATGATAGACATTATAGTCACTGCTGTGTTATGAAGTATGATAGACATTACAGTCACTGCTATGTTATGAAGTATGATAGACATTATAGTCACTGCTATGTTATGAAGTATGATAGACATTATAGTCACTGCTATGTTATGAAGTATGATAGACATTATAGTCACTGCTATGTTATGAAGTATGATAGACATTATAGTCACTGCTATGTTATGAAGTATGATAGACATTATAGTCACTGCTATGTTATGAAGTATGATAGACATTATAGTCACTGCTATGTTATGAAGTATGATAGACATTATAGTCACTGCTATGTTATGAAGTATGATAGACATTATAGTCACTGCTGTGTTATGAAGTATGATAGACATTACAGTCACTGCTATGTAATGAAGTATGATAGACATTACAGTCACTGCTATGTTATGAAGTATGATAGACATTATAGTCACTGCTATGTTATGAAGTATGATAGACATTATAGTCACTGCTGTGTTATGAAGTATGATAGACATTATAGTCACTGCTATGTTATGAAGTATGATAGACATTACAGTCACTGCTATGTTATGAAGTATGATAGACATTATAGTCACTGCTATGTTATGAAGTATGATAGACATTATAGTCACTGCTGTGTTATGAAGTATGATAGACATTACAGTCACTGCTATGTTATGAAGTATGATAGACATTATAGTCACTGCTATGTTATGAAGTATGATAGACATTATAGTCACTGCTGTGTTATGAAGTATGATAGACATTATAGTCACTGCTATGTTATGAAGTATGATAGACATTATAGTCACTGCTGTGTTATGAAGTATGATAGACATTATAGTCACTGCTATGTTATGAAGTATGATAGACATTATAGTCACTGCTGTGTTATGAAGTATGATAGACATTATAGTCACTGCTGTGTTATGAAGTATGATAGACATTACAGTCACTGCTATGTTATGAAGTATGATAGACATTACAGTCACTGCTATGTTATGAAGTATGATAGACATTACAGTCACTGCTGTGTTATGAAGTATGATAGACATTACAGTCACTGCTGTGTTATGAAGTATGATAGACATTACAGTCACTGCTGTGTTAAGAATGTTCACAAAATGTTGCCACTTCTCTACAATTTATATACTTTACTTCACTTTAGTTTTCTTCGGCTTTACACATTCTCATTTGACAAGTTTTGGGTAGACACAGTTCCCTTGATCAAGAGCCTTTTACCGGCATCAGGGCGCTTCCTTTGAAGAGTAAAGGTCATGCAGCATCTGGAGAATGGGAGATAATCAGGTGTGAGGCGGCCATGGTGTGAGGCGGCCATGGTGTGAGGCGGCCATGGTGTGAGGCGGCCATGGTGTGAGGCGGCCATGGTGTGAGGCGGCCATGGTGTGAGGTGGCCATGGTGTGAGGTGGACATGGTGTGAGGCGGCCATGGTGTGAGGCGGCCATGGTGTGAGGCGGCCATGGTGTGAGGCGGCCATGGTGTGAGGTGGCCATGGTGTGAGGTGGCCATGGTGTGAGGTGGACATGGTGTGAGGCGGCCATGGTGTGAGGCGGCCATGGTGTGAGGCGGCCATGGTGTGAGGCGGCCATGGTGTGAGGCGGCCATGGTGTGAGGTGGCCATGGTGTGAGGTGGCCATGGTGTGAGGTGGA
The DNA here is from genome assembly GCF_038502225.1 of Cherax quadricarinatus. NCBI lineage: Eukaryota > Metazoa > Arthropoda > Malacostraca > Decapoda > Parastacidae > Cherax > Cherax quadricarinatus. The sequence continues at coordinate 8,404,277 of NC_091343.1, read as the reverse complement.
CATGGTGTGAGGCGGCCATGGTGTGAGGCGGCCATGGTGTGAGGCGGCCATGGTGTGAGGCGGCCATGGTGTGAGGCGGCCATGGTGTGAGGCGGCCATGGTGTGAGGTGGCCATGGTGTGAGGTGGCCATGGTGTGAGGTGGACATGGTGTGAGGCGGCCATGGTGTGAGGCGGCCATGGTGTGAGGCGGCCATGGTGTGAGGCGGCCATGGTGTGAGGCGGCCATGGTGTGAGGCGGCCATGGTGTGAGGCGGCCATGGTGTGAGGCGGCCATGGTGTGAGGTGGCCATGGTGTGAGGCGGCCATGGTGTGAGGCGGCCATGGTGTGAGGTGGCCATGGTGTGAGGTGGCCATGGTGTGAGGTGGCCATGGTGTGAGGCGGCCATGGTGTGAGGTGGCCATGGTGTGAGGCGGCCATGGTGTGAGTCGGCCATGGTGTGAGGCGGCCATGGTGTGAGGTGGCCATGATGTGAGGTGGCCATGGTGTGAGGCGGCCATGGTGTGAGGCGGCCATGGTGTGAGGCGGCCATGGTGTGAGGAGGCCATGGTGTGAGGTGGCCATGGTGTGAGGCGGCCATGGTGTGAGGTGGCCATGGTGTGAGGCGGCCATGGTGTGAGGCGGCCATGGTGTGAGGCTGCCATGGTGTGAGGTGGCCATGATGTGAGGTGGCCATGGTGTGAGGCGGCCATGGTGTGAGGCGGCCATGGTGTGAGGTGGCCATGGTGTGAGGTGGCCATGGTGTGAGGTGGCCATGGTGTGAGGCGGCCATGGTGTGAGGCGGCCATGGTGTGAGGTGGCCATGGTGTGAGGTGGCCATGGTGTGAGGTGGCCATGGTGTGAGGTGGCCATGGTGTGAGGCGGCCATGGTGTGAGGCGGCCATGGTGTGAGGCGGCCATGGTGAGAGGTGGCCATGGTGTGAGGCGGCCATGGTGTGAGGTGGGGCCATGGTGTGAGGTGGCCATGGTGTGAGGTGGCCATGGTGTGAGGCGGCCACGGTGTTAGGCGGCCATGGTGTGAGGCGGCCATGGTGTGAGGCGGCCATGGTGTGAGGTGGCCATGGTGTGAGGAGGACATGGTGTGAGGCGGCCATGGTGTGAGGTGGCCATGGTGTGAGGCGGCCATGGTGTGAGGCGGCCATGGTGTGAGGCGGCCATGGTGTGAGGTGGCCATGGTGTGAGGTGGCCATGGTGTGAGGCAGCCATGGTGTGAGGCGGCCATGGTGTGAGGCGGCCATGGTGTGAGGCGGCCATGGTGTGAGGTGGCCATGGTGTGAGGTGGCCATGGTGTGAGGCGGCCATGGTGTGAGGCGGCCATGGTGTGAGGTGGCCATGGTGTGAGGTGGCCATGGCTGGGTAGCATTCCTGACATTCCCAAAATAAACCTAATAACGTTTTATGTTGTCAAAAACTGTGACAATTTCACGGTGCCTGATAGTCTGGTTATTTTCTTGAATCAAGAGCCCATTACCAGCATCAAGACACCCCATTACCAGCATCAAGACACCCCATTACCAGCATCAAGACTCCCCATTACCAGCATAAAGACACCCCATTACCAGCATCAAGACACCCCATTACCAGCGTCAAGACACCCCATTACCAGCGTCAAGACACCCCATTACCTGCATCAATGTACCCCATTACCAGCATCAAGACTCCCCATTACCAGCATCAAGACACCCCATTACCAGCGTCAAGACACCCCATTACCAGCATCAAGACACCCCATTACCAGCATCAAGACACCCCATTACCAGCGTCAAGACTCCCCATTACCAGCATCAAGACACCCCATTACCAGCATCAAGACTCCCCATTACCAGCGTCAAGACACCCCATTACCAGTGAGTGAAAAATGTGTGTGTGTTTGTGTGTGTGTGAGAGAGAGAGAGAGAGAGAGAGAGAGAGAGAGAGAGAGGAGAGAGAGAGAGAGAGAGAGAGAGAGGGAGAGAGAGAGAGAGAGAGAGAGAGATGAGAGAGAGAGAGAGAGAGAGCGCGAGAGAGAGAGAGAGAGAGAGAGAGAGAGAGAGAGTGCGAGAGTGAGAGAGAGAGAGAGAGAGAGAGAGAGAGAGAGAGAGAGAGAGAGAGAGAGAGAGAGAGAGAGAGAGAGAGAGAGAGAGAGAGAGAGAGATTAATACAAGTGGTATTTCAATTATGAATTGATAGTCCCTTGTGAACAAAACGTCGTCACAATATGATGCCACAACCCGCGTTGTCTTGTTTACATGACTCTGTGTATTCACTAGACAATTCCCCTCACTGAAGTTCACGTTGCGCCTCTCAGCACTTGGGTCCCAGGTTCGAATCCTGGAAAGGGAAGTCTTCTGAAGTAGACCACAAAGTCTTCACCTGAGACACAAGAGTATCATAATCTGAATATCATAATGATATTCAGTACCCACAAGTTGATAAGTAAGACACATGCAAGTTACGTGTCTTCATTCCGAAACGTTTCGCTTACACAGTAGTCTTCTTCAGTCGATGATGAAAATTAGACACATGTGCAACATCTGGGTATCTTTATTGTAGACGTTTCGCCATCCAGTGGTTTTATCAATACAAATTCTAGGACATAACTTGAAGACAGTAGAACTATATACAAAAGATGAGGTAATCAGTCCCTCAGTCTTGGTGTTGGTGTAGAGCATCATAGTTGTAGAGTACAGTCGAGTACAGAAGCAGCAGAAACAGTAGAGATGCAGACATGTCTACTGTTTCTGCTGCCTCCACTGTACTCGACTAAGAAACCTACTGTGTGGGCGAAACGTTTCTGAATCAAGATACCTAACTGCTGCACATCTTTCTTACTTATCGGTATCATAACCTAAAATTATAATACTTTGCCACTGGTTAATGTCCTCTTAAAATGAATAAACCAATGCTATTAACGCGAACTACACTGTTAACCTACCATGAACGAAATTATACTCTCACCACAATTTTAAATGCCTTATTTACTAGGTTCATTTATATCCTAAGAAAAGCATAGAACACAAACCTTCATAACACGCAGGTACATCTTGCCAGCCCGTCT
>NC_091343.1:8361241-8396241 GCF_038502225.1 Cherax quadricarinatus | reverse complement strand
GCATGTCCCTTAATCGTGCTTTTTCCTGCAGTATCCTGTTCCGAGTCGATTCTGCCTTGAAGGTCACTTTCACTGGCCGGGTTCTTTTTTTTACAAACCCCCCTATTCTCCGAAAATTTTCCAGCTGGGTCATGTCGTCTTCTCCAATTACTTTCATGATGCTTTCAATTGCTTTTTTTTCCCCTTGTTTTCTTGCTTCATATGTTTCCCCTTTAACTTCCTGTAGCCCATACACAAAGACTGACCTCACCCTTTCATTCTCCCATTGCATATCCCTGTGTATCCCCTCATTCAATTTGATTTCCTCCATTGCAGCTTTCCTTTCTTCAGTTTCACTAGCTACTGTACATGGGCTCAGTGGCCTGTCATTTTCCCATCTCGGCTTTCCCTGGGCTCTGTTGTGGTCTTTTAGGGCCTCCACATATAGCTTAGCTCTTTCATTTACTACAGTCTCCACTGATTGAGCTTCTACATGCAGTTTTGCTCCTCCTTTCCCTACAGTCCCCTTATTTGTGGCTGAGGTAGCGGTCTCTGTTGTCAATCCCATAATGTTCTTTAGTTCTTTAGGGTGTTTCAGATTTTCCAGTTCCTCTTCTAAACTCTGTATCCTGGCCTCTGCTGCTTTGACTTTCACCTCCCACTTCCTGCTTTCCATGTCTATCCTTTCTTCCATTCTCATGCTAAGTTCTTCTAGTTTCTTTTCCCATTCTTGTTCCCTTTTTGTGAGCTCTGCTGCCCAATCTTCCTTTGCAGTTTCCTCCTCCTGTCCCTTGGGTTTTCTTGTTGCTCTCTGGCAACCCATTTTTGTTTTATCCTGATTGCCTCAGAGTGGGAAACCTATGTAATTCTGTATGTTAGGTTAGTATTGTATATGTCAGAGTGTGGGGGGGGGGGAGGTAGAGGAGGAACTGTGGCTATATGGGAGAGTAGTGGGGAGGGGGAGTGGGAAGGAGAGTGAAGCAAGTGGGTAAGTGGGTGAGGGAGAGGTGGGGAGGGGGAGGGTGAAAGAGGGAGGGGAGGGATCAGGTGAAGGAGTGAGATGTCGGTGGGGGAGGGGGGGAGTGTATGTGTGAGTCTGGCAATATGTGTGTGTGTGTGTGTGTGTGGGGAGGGGTTGGGTGGGTGGGGGTGTGGGGGGGGGGGGGGTATGGGGGGTGTGGGGGGGGTGTGGGGGTGTGGGGGGGTGTGGGGGGGTGTGGTTGGGTGTGTGTGGGTGTGTGTGGGTGTGGGTGTGTGTGTTTGTGTGTGTGTGGGTGTGCGTGGGTGTGTGTGTGGGGGTGTGTGGGTGGGTGTGTGGGTGGGTGTGGGTGGGTGGGTGTGTGTGTGGGTGTGGGTGGGTGTGGGTGGGTGGGTGGGTGTGTGGGTGTGTGGGTGTGTGGGTGTGTGTGGGTGTGTGGGTGTGGGTGTGTGTGGGGGTGTGTGGGTGGGTGTGTGGGTGGGTGTGTGGGTGGGTGTGTGGGTGGGTGTGTGGGTGGCTGTGTGGGTGTGTGTGGGAGTGGGTGTGTGGGTGTGTGTGTGTGTGTGTGTGTGTGTGTGTGTGTGTGTGTGTGTGTGTGTGTGTGTGTGTGTGTGTGTGTGGGTGTGTGGGTGTGTGTGGGTGTGCGTGCGCACACTAGGCTACGCTACTCTTTTGAAGATTATAAAAAAAAAAAATTCACAATCAATTCCTTATTATATGCACTAATATATACTATATAATATTAATTGTGTACACTTGTGTTTGTGTGTGTGTGTGTTTACTAGCTTGTCGTTCTTTGAAAAAGAGGGGGGGGGTTACGTTAACACTATTTGTTATTGTTGTTGTTTCACCGGTACTCTCCCAGCCCAGATCTCCGCACACTAGGCTACTTTACTTTTTGAAGATTATAGGATTATTTTTTCTCACTCAATTCCTTATTATTATATACTAATGTTTATTATAACAATAATTACGGGTGCACACGTGTGTTTGTATGTGCGTACTTGTTTACTAGCTTGTCCCTCAGAAAAATGTGGGGGGGGGTTCACTAGGCTACACAACTCTTCTGGAGTTTACCTGGCGATATTTAGATAATTTACTAACCACTATCTATCTCCTGGTACTGAAATAGGGAGAGAGAGATGGTATAGCATACAACCAGCAGGGCGAGACACTTGAGACTTTAGACACAAACCAAAATTAACCACAAATAGGCAAGTGATGTCGTCTGCACAACAATGGAGGTTCCTGCTGGTCGTCTATCAACTCCTTCAATTTTGTAACTCCTTCAGGAACTTTATCATGCATTCAAGTTTTTATTTTCTTTTTCTTTTAAGACTTGGTATTCCCTCTTTTTTCTTTAGTACAGTATTATGGTCATAACAAGTCTGATGATGTTAGCTACATTCACAACACCAACAGCTGGGGATTGACTAATTTTTCTTACTTTCAGTTTTTACTTAATCACTCTTTTATGACCTTATCACTACACTGCTGCTATAATCAACCAACATATGTATTTGTTAATATTTCAGATCACACCGTTAACCCAATTAACTGTTTGGATATTTTGTGTCAACACTGCGGCCAGTAGCCTGATCAGCTGACTGCTACCCTCCCTCACTCAAATTTCATTCAAATTTAAATTGTAAAATTCTTGATCCTATCACATTATTCGCACTCTTGAAAGCTATTACACTCTTGTAGGTATGTTCACTGATTCACTCACGTACGATGACCGCTAATAATATCTTAGGACAGCCACTAGAACGCTAAATCCTGGGAGCACTATTTAGCGATACTGCTTCACGTGTGTGTGTGTGTGTGTGTGTGTGTGTGTGTGTGTGTGTGTGTGTGTGTGGTGTGTGTGAGTGTGCGTGTGTGTGTGTGTGTGTGTGTGTGTGTGTGTGTGTGTGTGTGTGTGGTGTGTGTGAGTATGCGTGAGAGTGTGGTGGGTGTGTGTGTGTGTGTGTGTGTGTGTGTGTGTGTGTGTGTGTGTGTGTGTGTGTGTGTGTGGTGTGTGTGTGTGTGTGAGTGTGTGTGTGTGTGTGGTGTGTGTGAGTGTGCGTGTGTGTGTGTGTATGTGTGTGAGTGTTCGTGTGTGTGTGTGTGGTGTGTGTGAGTGTGCGTGTGTGTGTGTGGTGTGTGTGAGTGTGCGTGTGTGTGTGTGTGTGGTGTGTGTGAGTGTGCGTGTGTGTGTGTGTGGTGTGTGTGAGTGTGTGTGTGTGTGTGTGTGTGTGTGTGTGTGTGTGTGTGTGTGTGTGTGTGTGTGTGTGTGTGTGTGTGTGTGTGTGTGAGAGAGAGAGAGAGAGAGAGAGAGATTAATACAAGGAATAATTCAGTGACAAATCTTACTTACTTGTACAATTCTGAACCATGGGCGGCTGGAATTTAAAGGTGTTATTATTATAGACACAAGTGAGTGTCTGGAGGCTGGAACCTGCACTAGTGGTCATGTTGTGAGGGCAAGTGAAGGTGATAGTACCATTGACGAGGCGGAAGTCACCACTGGTAGTGTTGGTCATGTGAGGGGACGTGTGAAGGACGTCATCACAACCTGACAATAGTAACCACCAAGTGCTTATCAAAACGAAAATGAAAGAAAGTTAAGTTAGTGATCACCTCAATATTCATCTCCCCATAAAGAAAACATAGTGAGTTAGGCGATTTTTATACAGAATTTTTTAATGTCAAACATAAATTAGTCTAGGAATTGTGCTTAACTTTGTCCAAATTGATTTTATTCGAAATTGCTTAACGGAAGATTAAAACAAAAAAAAAAGAAGAAAGAAACAGTAGAATGAGCTGAGCAATAATAGTGTAAGCATAGTCCATATATTATTATTATTATAATAAAAAAAGAAGCGCTAAGCCACAAGGGCTATACAGCACCATAGTCCATACAGAGATTCAAAAACAGATAGTGTCAGTCACGTCAAGGGGAAAGTTGTGAGGCGGAACCAGCAGCTGGAGCTCACTCATGGGAGCTCAAATATGTAATTGGCAAACATCACAGTACACCATGAGAGAGCAGTTTTAATCCTGAAACTACAAATAGGTAATTATAAAGAGAATATAACATGCTACACGCTTTTATTAGTCATCCCGGAAAGGGAATCTTAAAGAGGTTGATAGATCCCCCCTTCCCTGTATGGTTCTGGTGCATCACATAAGAGTGCCACATCCAATCGGCATCCAATTTTTATCATCGTTAGTGTACCGTAACGAAGGTAAGTTTTATGTAACTACTGGCATGTGCCCTTTGGTCTATTGTATATAGACCGTTCCTGATTTTGGTTTCCGTAAATACCGGGAATTTACTGAGCTTCAAGAAATCCCAGAGGAACATTGTAACAAGCAGTAGTTATTAAGAACCCACACCGACAAAATATGCAGAGGAAGTCGTGAGTCAGCACATAATTATTGATAGGTTTACACTAATTTAATAGATAATAGGTTTTAGGTAGAATTAGAGTGTTAGAACTAATAATAGAATTAAAATATATAGTTTTAGGCTTTAATATGTTTATATTAGTTACAAATGAGAAGGGATGTTAGAGAAGTAGACACCTAGTGGTCCTTCAACGAACTAGAGTCGAAGAGGACGCTGGTAGCAATCTTTGGACAAGGACACGTGCTGAGAGCACGTCCTTACAACTTTCTGTCTCTCTTGAGTCCCACACGGTTTCCCAGCGTAATCTGGCAGTTAACAACGTGCTTCAGAGGCCTTAAAACGAATCATGGATAAGAGTCTCTGCGCCAGATTCGTTGGTGACACTTCTGTATTTTTCCCCTAGTCACGTGGCCACTAATACTGGGTGAGGAACGATCAGGGATAGTTAGCTTACGGTTAATAAGCGTGCCCATGGCCAATGATAAGGTAATTTGTAATTGATATTTACTACAGTTTACAGGTTTTACTCCTGAAAGTGTTGTACAAGCCACTTGTGAGGCTCAGATGATAGGGAGTCTTGGGAGACGGTATCAACAGTCCTTGCTAGAGAGCTTCTCACAAGGAGGCAGACATTACAAACATTGTCATAAATATCCTGAGAAAGCCTCTTCTCATTGACTTCAAAATTTCGATACTGATTTAGTCTACTTGAAAGATTAGTATTGTTATTGGAGTGTTTACCTGGAGTTTACCTGGAGAGAGTTCCGGGGTTCAACGCCCCCGCGGCCCGGTCTGTGACCAGGCCTCATGGTGGATCAGGGCCTGATCAACGAGGCTGTTACTGCTGGCTGCACGCAATCCAACGATTGAACCACAAGCCCGGCTGGTCAGGTACCGACTTTAGGGAGTACAGGTTCAGGAACTTCAAGCGCTCCCAGTAATTGAGGTGTTTTATCTCCGTTATGCGCGCCGTGAAGGTTCTCTGTACATTTCCTAGGTCAGCAATTTCACCTGCCTTGAAAGGTGCTGTTAGTGTGCAGCAATATTCCAGCCTAGATAGAACAAGCGACCTGAAGAGTGTCATCATGGGCTTGGCATCCCTAGTTTTGAAGGTTCTCATTATCCATCCTGTCATTTTTCTAGCAGATATGATTAATACAATCTTTTGGTCCGTGAAGGTGAGATCCTCCGACATGATCACTCCCAGGTCTTTGACGTTGGTTTTTCGCTCTATTGTGTGGCTGGAATTTGTTTTGTACTCTGATGAAGTTCTAATTTCCTCATGTTTACCATATCGGAGTAATTGAAATTTCTCATCGTTCTAATTTTATTTTTTAAAAATAGTGTCTCATTGTTCATCAAATAACTTGAATATACCTCATCTGAAAGGCTTTAATATTTAATGGCTAATGCTTCTTATGAGAAGATTATACCTGTGGAGTTTAGCATGTGCAGGTGCAAAGCTGCCGATTTACTAACAATTAATAAACTTGGAATTGTTGGAGGCTGTTCAGTAGCTGGGGAATCTTGTTTCAGGTCGGCTTCAAACTTTTATCACGTGTTTACCTCAAAGGAAGTTTCACGTTGATTTTGGGTTGTGTAAATTTTAATTTGCCGAGTTTATTAAATAAATTTTCAGTGCAATAGCTGGAGAATGCCTCTTATGATCAGCTTCAAACCTTAGGAAAACGAATTGATTTTGTGCTGCATAGGAGCCAATTTCCAATTTTGCTGAAGAAATTGGGGAAACTGGAATACCTGTTTTCATGCCCATTTTCATACCGATTTTCAGATCTGTTTTCACAAAATATATTGAATGTCTCATCCGATCAATTTCAATCCTTCATCACTAATAATTTGAGAATGCAACTTCTGAGGGACTTGAAAGTGCTAGTGTATTTTGGGATACTGATCTTAAGTGCGACAGAGAACTGCCTCGTCAGATCACCTTCACACTGTCAAACCTGGTTAATCTTAGTGGAAGGTTCGAATTTGTTTTGAGTTTCGTAAGCACTAATATGCCACTTTTCGTGTAGAAACTGGAATATTAGTTTCCTTGCGACAATTTGTGAACACATCCTCTGACTGACATCAAATATTCATTGCTGATATTTGTATGTGGGGGTATCCCTACCCCTTGGGGGTATGGGAACCAAATAATGGGGTATGGGAGCCAAATAATGGGGATATGGTAACCAAATAATGGGGGTATGGGAACCAAATAATGGGGGTATGGGAACCAAATAATGGGGGTATGGTAACCAAATAATGGGGGTATGGGAACCAAATAATGGGGGCATGGGAACCAAATAATGGGGGTATGGGAACCAAATAATGGGGTATGAGAACCAAGTAATGTTGTATGGGAACCAAATAAAGGGTGTATGGGAACCAAATAATGGGGGCATGGGAACCAAATAATGGGGATATGGGAACCAAATAATGGGGGCATGGGAACCAAATAATGGGGATATGGGAACCAAATAATGGGGGTATGGGAACCAAATAATGGGGATATGGGAACCAAATAATGGGGGTATGGGAACCAAATAATGGGGGCATGGGAACCAAATAATGGGGGCATGGGAACCAAATAATGGGGGCATGGGAACCAAATAAAGGGGGTATGGGAACCAAATAATGGGGGCATGGGACTCGATCTCTGAAAAAAATAGTTATTAAATTAGAATAAACTATCAGCTTATCTCTTCTTAGCTATCTATATGTAAAGTAAAACCAGGCTGTTAACCTATTTTGAAGTCACACTGGTACCTAGTAGGTACCAGTGTGACTTCCACAGTCTGGTAAAAGGGGACATATTGGGCAATCCACTGGGGCTGGGTGGTGTCTGTAATAGTTAAAAGGTTTATACCCCGGTGTGCGAAGCAGTTGGGTGATGACCTGTGAACTTCCATTCTCGGATCCCATTATCAGGTTATTCTCGGATTCCCTTATCAGGTTATTCTCGGATCCCCTTATCAGGTTATTCTCGGATCCCCTTATCAGGTTATTCTCGGATCCCCTTATCAGGTTATTCTCGGATCCCCTTATCAGGTTATTCTCGGATCCCCTTATCAGGTTATTCTCGGATCCCCTTATCAGGTTATTCTCGGATCCCCTTATCAGGTTATTCTCGGATCCCCTTATCAGGTTATTCTCGGATCCCCTTATCAGGTTATTCTCGGATCCCCTTATCAGGTTATTCTCGGATCCCCTTATCAGGTTATTCTCGGATCCCCTTATCAGGTTATTCTCGGATCCCCTTATCAGGTTATTCTCGGATCCCCTTATCAGGTTATTCTCGGATCCCCTTATCAGGTTATTCTCGGATCCCCTTATCAGGTTATTCTCGGATCCCCTTATCAGGTTATTCTCGGATCCCCTTATCAGGTTATTCTCGGATCCCCTTATCAGGTTATTCTCGGATCCCCTTATCAGGTTATTCTCGGATCCCCTTATCAGGTTATTCTCGGATCCCCTTATCAGGTTATTCTCGGATCCCCTTATCAGGTTATTCTCGGATCCCCTTATCAGGTTATTCTCGGATCCCCTTATCAGGTTATTCTCGGATCCCCTTATCAGGTTATTCTCGGATCCCCTTATCAGGTTATTCTCGGATCCCCTTATCAGGTTATTCTCGGATCCCCTTATCAGGTTATTCTCGGATCCCCTTATCAGGTTATTCTCGGATCCCCTTATCAGGTTATTCTCGGATCCCCTTATCAGGTTATTCTCGGATCCCCTTATCAGGTTATTCTCGGATCCCCTTATCAGGTTATTCTCGGATCCCCTTATCAGGTTATTCTCGGATCCCCTTATCAGGTTATTCTCGGATCCCCTTATCAGGTTATTCTCGGATCCCCTTATCAGGTTATTCTCGGATCCCCTTATCAGGTTATTCTCGGATCCCCTTATCAGGTTATTCTCGGATCCCCTTATCAGGTTATTCTCGGATCCCCTTATCAGGTTATTCTCGGATCCCCTTATCAGGTTATTCTCGGATCCCCTTATCAGGTTATTCTCGGATCCCCTTATCAGGTTATTCTCGGATCCCCTTATCAGGTTATTCTCGGATCCCCTTATCAGGTTATTCTCGGATCCCCTTATCAGGTTATTCTCGGATCCCCTTATCAGGTTATTCTCGGATCCCCTTATCAGGTTATTCTCGGATCCCCTTATCAGGTTATTCTCGGATCCCCTTATCAGGTTATTCTCGGATCCCCTTATCAGGTTATTCTCGGATCCCCTTATCAGGTTATTCTCGGATCCCCTTATCAGGTTATTCTCGGATCCCCTTATCAGGTTATTCTCGGATCCCCTTATCAGGTTATTCTCGGATCCCCTTATCAGGTTATTCTCGGATCCCCTTATCAGGTTATTCTCGGATCCCCTTATCAGGTTATTACATAAGCACACACACACGAGATAGGAAAACATTGTTGGGCATACAGTTCTGTCTAACAGATTTTTATTTATGTCAATTTTCCTGATTTTTTTTAGAATAAAGTCATGCTGAGAACGAATCTGCCTGGTTTTGCTAGTGTTAGTAAATTTTGAGTATTATTAGATTTTTATTTGTCCTCGGATTAGGCAGATACTGACAATTAAAGAGTTAGAAGACATAACTGCTGTTGATAAAAATAAATCCTGACAATGAAGGTTGTAACGGATGAGTAAGTACAAGAATGAACACTACAGAGCTGATGGAAGATTTTAGAGAAGTGTACAGGAGACTAGGATGCAGAATGTCCCTTAAACTACAATATTTGCACTCGCAATTTCACTTCAGAAAATATTTGGTAAGCCTGAGTGCAGATCATATTGAATGTGTTCGTCAAGACATTCCAGCTATGGAGGAGAGGTATTAGAGGAGCCGGAGCCGGGATGAAGACACAACAGCCTACTGGAAGACCCACAAATGTAAGAGAAAATGTCATTCAAACTTTTAACATAAATATCCTAGTTGATCTTCCTTTCGTAGCACTTAGGTGATCCTGCAGTGTTTTAAGGTGAGTTAGAATTTTATTACACGTTTGCGATCGTTTATATTACATTATTGAATATAACGAACTTGATTAATATTTTGCTTTCTGATAAACTTTTATGTGATGAAAAGTGTTAATTTGTGATGAAAATGCTGATATGAAAAAATTAGAGCCAATTCTGGAATCAGCGTCACCAAAAATCACAAAGATTCAGCAGAATTAAGGTAAAAACTTTCACTCAAACTCAGTGGTTATTATATTATAATCATTGGGGAGTTCTAAACCCGTAGGACTATACAGCGCCTGTGGGGGTGGGGGGATGGGAGGTATTCAGGCTTAACTCAGGAAACTGGAAAACAGATCCAATTCCCTAGATCAAAAGCCCCTCACCAGCGTCAAGGAACCTTCCCTGAGGGGCTCAGTGTGATGAGAAATTGCACTTAGCTCGGATATAATCATGGGGAAGCGCTAAACCTTTCAAGAGTGATGTATCACCTGTGAAATGGGAAGTTATCAGGTTTGATAAGAGGAAGCGGGTTACTCAGATTCCTTGGATCAATTGCCGCTTACATTCTTGAAAGGAGGTATCGCTAATACTTAAGATATCAAACCAAGTATAACAGCCATCATGCTGATGTTTCACAAGACCCTTTCTCTTTCTCGGATCAAACATGACTGCCATTCATTTCCCAGGCGCTGTAAGACCCATACGAGTCTGGCGCTTCCCGGAGTGTCTGCAGTCTTACCTGCTCCTCGGACACAGTCTGTAAGGTTCCTGGGCAGCCATCCACCCAGCTGGCCCAGACACTGAACCTTCTGCTCTGTCACTGAAGAATTCCCTCCCACGAAGTAGTGAGGTAAACAACTGTAGGTCAAGAAAAAATATTAGTTATTTAAGAGTGAATAACTGCGAAATATATGCGCTCGTATGCATTAACTTATGTGTTCAGGCCTAAGGTTTTATAAATATTTACAGGAACCGGAAATTTTTTCTTTTAATATGACAGTGAGAGGCTGGAGCATATAAAGAGTGGTGTCTCCCAGTAATTAGAGAATCATAATCTGGAAAATATGCTTAGAAGCTAATGAAGTTAATGGGAGAGTGAAGGTGAATTGCGAGTCCTTCTGTGTATATGTCCTCAGAAATTAGTGAATTGCATATGTGGTACTAGTAGTTGAACTGCATCGACTCAACCATGGAGTGTACAAAAGAATTATATGTGTGTGGGTGTGAATTTTATCTTGTCTGCTGCTTAACTTACTTTTATATAGAATACGTTATACCTCACGGGCCTCATGGATACCGAAGCAAGTCATGTATCCATCAATTCCTGTCCATTAGCCGTGAAAATTTCAATATAGGGTGGGATTCCATGGGCACAAGTGACTGATGCTGCGCTACGAGGCTCATGTGGTGTCGGGAATGCTGTACACAAGAGAGCTGAGCAACAGAGGGAACAAACCACACAGTTCTTTTGTACACTGTGACTGAGTCAACGCAGCGCCGAACATGTATTTGCAAACACGGCGGTTCGTTCCCCAGTACTTCTTACATATATTGTTACTTTCCATCTATTGAATTATAGACGGACCCTGGATCATGCGGTGGAGTGGTTTAGATGTCTAGGGCTTAATCAGCACAGAATATTCCTGTCTTTTTCGTGACTAGTTCCAAGTTACCTGCCAGCTCAGCATCCTCATGACAGCCAAACACCAGTTCCTCTTACTGCGCTGACGATATCCGAAGACTATTCGAGATAACTGTTTATCATCTAGGTGAGAGAAGAGGAGCGTCTCTAACTCTACCCACATTTTTGGGGACAAGATCCGCCTCTACTGTTTACGAACCCTTGTTCCCTTTTCTATAAACCCAGATATGGTTATTAATTCATCCTAGGTACTGGGTCATGGCATTCCTGGCATACAATGTGTGCTAATAAGAGAAATATTTATTGGAAAAAAAAATTGTAAAATATAAATGAAATATTGTCTAGTACTGGCTATTAATGTAATAATAATAATTCATCAATAGTTAAAAAGAAATTCTAAGTGCACAGAATGTAATAGGTGTTGTTATGAATTTCAGGAAGATGGCACAAATAGAGATAGATAAAAGTAAAGTGAATCTAGGGAAGGAAATGAAAAAAATGCGAAGACTATGAAGATGGGAGATAGTTATGCTTGAGAGGAGAAACAAAAATTAAGGCAAAAAGTATGATAAACATCCGTGGGTTACCGACGGAATTTTCAGGCAGATAGAACACTGATAATATTTGGTTGTCAGGAGCAGGAAAGTTAGGAATAGGTACAAAATACAGGAAATGTTAATAAAAAAGCAGAGGGCATAGGTTCGTGGTGATCAATACGTTTCACAATATGAGAGAGGCTATAGACACAACTATGCCCCGTGGCCTGGTGGCTAAAACTCTCGCTTCACACGGCGAGTATCCGGGTTCAATTCCCTGTGAGAATGAAAACATTGCGCAGTGTTTATACCGGTTGTATATGTTCTCCATGAGTAAAATGGGTACCTGGGTGTTAGTCGACTGGTGTGGGTCGCATCCTGGGATAAAACTGACCTAAGTTGCCCGAAATATTCAGCATAACAAGCGGCTTTCTATATAGTAGTATGTCATTGATGTCAACTAGGACTGTATACCTTGCACATGTACTTGTAGAAATAAAGATGTATTATGTTCTTTCCCAAATTGTTCACAACTATGTGAGCTGGAACAAATGAAGGGAGGTTTCTCAGGCCTTGAAGAGGAAGACTGTATGCAGCTTACTGTGATTCCTATAACAAATATTTAAATATTTGATGATCCGACTGAAATTATTACAACTGATTCGCTTTGGAAAGGAGGAGAATGAGGAAATGGTTCTCGATATAAAGAATATGGCTTTGAGGAAATAGGTTGTGGCATGCAGAGTACGTAACCTTTATTCGGCGCATGTACACACCCTTATTGAAAGGCTATCTCCCCCAACCAGCGAACCAGGTACTAAGGGTTGATGATGGGGCTTCGTCGTTCAATCAGTACCCAGGTTCCAGCCAATGAGAAGATGGTTTTGGCAATCGCAGAGGTGTTGTGGGTACCACACACCTGTCTGCCCTTGTCATTCCCATTCTAGAGCTGGTTGAAGCACGGTCTGCTCTCTAGTGGCTTCTATTCTGCCTTGCTTACCGTGAAGTGCACTAATACCTATTGTTGTACATAGTGTATATAGTGTACATAATTCTGTTCTTACTTGGTGAAGGATAATACAAGTCAAAGTTTTTCTGCTGTGTTTATTTTGCTCCCTTTACACCCAGGATAACAGGCCTTTGGATTCCTGGGTTGTAATATAGGTAGATTTATATTCACAAGCTGACAGACTTAACCAGTGTGGCGTAGAGATCGTCCCTAGCTCGGAGAGAAGCCTGAAACTAACGTTATATTAACAATGGTGTTAGTGCTAGGCCGAGTCGTGATGTATTGTACTTCCCACCTTAACCATATGAGCCCCAAATCCTCCAGCAGTTGGGTTAAGCTCTGGCTCTCTTTTCTAGAGTCTACCTTCAGTGTGTTCCGGGTCTTAACCCCCTCTCCCCCGCGGCCAGGTCCATGACCAGGCCTCGCGGTGGATTATGGTTCATCAACGAGGCTGTTGCTGCCGGCCGCACGCAATCCAGCGTACGAACCACAGCCTGGCTGCTCAGGTAATAACTTTATGTGCTTGTTCAGCTCTCTCTTGAAGACAGCCAGGAGTCTATTGGTAATTCCCCTTATGTATGCTAGGAGGGAGTTGAACAGTCTTGGGCCTCTGATACTTATTGTGTTATATCTAAGTGTACTCGTGGCACCCCTATTATTCATTGGGGGATGTTGCACCACCTGCCGAGTCTCTTGCCTTCGTAGGGAGTGACTTCCGTGGTGACGCCTCTCACAATCCCGATGCCCCTCCTGCACTACTTGCTGGACTGTCAAGCAACGACGCCCATTCGCCGCAGGCACTTTCCGATGTCTCAAGGGGGACGGGGGCCCGGGAGGACTAGGCAGCACAGCTGGTGTACCTGGCCGTCCGTGACTTGGAGACTCTACTCCCAGTCCTCGCAGCTCACCCGCCACCCAAATGAAGACACTGAAGAGCCCCCGCTATTGCCCCCTCCATTCTTTAACCTCTCATACTTCCTTCACTCCTGTATCATCCCATCCTTCTACTTCCCCTCCGGTTAAAAAAAAAAGAGGGGCATGTATTTGTTTATCACAAGGCAGAACAGCCTGCAGCACCAGGGACTCAGGTTCTCCGAAATCGACATGCACTCAGCCGATGCCACGAAATCGACATGCACTCAGCCGATGCCACGAAATCGACATGCACTCAGCCGATGCCACGAAATCGACATGCACTCAGCCGATGCCACGAAATCGACATGCACTCAGCCGATGCCACGATGACCAACTCAAGATCACAACACCAGCTGGGACAGCAAGTGTCCGAAGACTCAAGAGGACACTTGCTTACCAAGATGTGACAAGAGCAAGAGGAAGAAGAAAGAAGACACTCCCCACCCCGGGAAGCCATCGCAAGATAGAAGTTGAATGTCACCCTCCAGCCAGAGGGACCACAGCCAGACGTCCGCACAGGACAGAAGAAAGATGAGCGACACCCCCACCCGGGGGGCCAACGTTGGGTCACCACCTGGAAAAGACCCGGGCCGGGACTAGACCGGCGAACCTACTACAATACAATACAATACCTCTCACAAAATCTATCCTTCTTAATCTATCCCATCTTCCATGCTCAGTCCCCAAAAGGATCTTTCCTTCACGTAAAAGCAATTAAATGCAGTTCTCCATGTTGCATCTCTTGAACTCTTCCCTCACCATCCTTTAACCTATTCCAGCTGGCCCTTACGCTCAAAACTTCGTCCATTCTGATATCCGACAGACAAGATTTTTACTCATTTACATATACAATATTATCTCTAAAATATATTACATAGGTGCATGAGGGCAATACAGCCTAGGTCTCGGAAAGTATTTCTGTTTTACATTTCGATATATCACATAGCCTTAAAACGGATCCTTCGTATGACGCGAGGGACACCTATTATTTTGTGTTACATTCTGCTGATTAGGAAAGGAACAATGATAAAAAGAATAGGAACACCTTCAAATATACTCTTGGATCTTTAATTCTCTCGACCCCGAACTAATTCTCTCGAACTAGTCCTCCTCTTCATAGGATTAAATCCCAATGCTTCCCATTTCTCAGTTCTTTATAACCCCTACGGGTTTTTGCTCTTTCACCTGATTAAAATAAAATGGCTGCTATTGCAGCTCCGTTATCAACTTCGCTATATTTAAGCTGAATTTCTATATTGTACTGGTAGTCTGCTAAATGATAGAAATTATTGCCTTACCTGTAAGTGATGCTTGTGCTGAGAGCCGTTGAATTGTTCCATGAGTAGGTCATGTTGACTGTTGGTGCCAGCGGCTGGTCCCAGCAACCTGTTGGAGGTACAGTGGATGGCAGTCATGTTTACTTTACCTATACACGTACTTTAATTTTTTTCGTTGTTTAGACTGTTCGTTTATGCTGTTGTTTTCAAGTCGCCTTTAAATATATTTTGCTTTGATTTGGGAAACAAAGCAAAAAAATATCTGATTACTCTCCTTATATATTGAAAATGTGTGATGTTTGGCTCCAATATTTGGAATAATCATTGTCAGCTGATCAATGGTAATTTCGAAACTAAAATGCACAAAAATCAACTGTTTTTAGCTGTAACAGCTACAATGTGCTGTTTATTTTGTGTCAAGTTAACTTTTGTAAAGAAAGATAAGATCTTTTGGTGAAAACTGATAAGAACAAGATCTAAGTTTATTTTAAAGTGTCCTCAAAGTTCATAAAACTTCCTGGAAAGTTCTGGTCTCTTATCCTGAGAAACTTATTACATAATTAATTAAAAACATAAATACTGAAGACAGTGGCGAACTTGACAACTGGGTCTATTAAGCATAATAATAATAATAATAATAATAATAATAATAATAATAATAATAATAATAATAATAATAATAATAACAATAATAATAATAATAATAATAATAATAATAATAATAATAATAATGATGATAATAATAATAATAATAATAATAATAATAATAATAATAATAATAATGATGATATAAATAATAATAATAATAATGTAAATAATAATAATAATATACATAATAGTAATATAAATAATAATAATAATAATAATAATAATAATGTAAATAACAATATAAATAATAATAATAATAATAATAATAATAATAATAATAATAATAATAATAATAATAATAATAATAATCTTTATTTCTACAGCTTATACAGACCATAGCTGACATCAGTGACATATTATACAGAAAGTCCCTGGTTATGCAGAGCATTTCTGGCAACTTACATTAATTTTGTCCCCAGGATGCAACCCACACCAGTCGGCTAATATCGTTAAACACGTATGGGTCATTCAAAGAACCTTCAACTGCTCTCAGAACTCGAGTGAATAGTTTACCTGATGGAGAGAAAAGCTGGCAGATGGCATACGTAGTGTTAGGACTTGTCAGCGAGGACGCGTTCAGCATCATAGAAGAATTTGTTATTGAAGCCACACGCCAGTGGTCACCCACAGTGTTACAGGCCAGTGTTTGTATAACACTATCCGGCTCATATGCACCTCCAGCTGTCCAGTCGCCCCATCTTCACCACAACAAAGACAATTAATTCAGTCGCCAAAGACACATGAAGATTTTTTCTAATATAAGTCTAATTTGATGATTTGGTTGATAAAAAACACTCCACCCCCCCCAAGAACACCCTTCACATACCCCCACCACACACACACACACACACACACACACACACACTCCATCACCCCCCGCCCCTCACCAGCCAACATTATTTTTTTTTGTATAAGCTTTATATAAAAATAAATGAATTTATTGACAATATACTGACACATTGTTGAAGCCGATCATGGCACTGCTGACTGTCCCTCCTCCAGTCTTCTGGAAAATAAAACCCTCGTAATCAGATTGTTACAACAACTCTGTGAGACTCTGTCATATTATAACTAAAATATAAATCAAGCATAATTTTGAATAATTAGCATTCAAACCATAACAGAAAGTCATTAAAAAGTAACAAACTAACATTATCAAATGCAATTTTAACATTAGGGATTTTTTTAGTACTTTTATATGAGCGAAAATTCAGTCACAAACATTTTCCTGGCCTCTGCAAGTGTGGATCTTTAACAACGACTTGTTCATCTTTGACAGCGTCACTAGTGTGATCAACCCTGAGTCCTTGGGTAGCATTGAAAACTGACTGGGCAAATATTTTTTGTAAGTGGGTTTGGGTTTGAAAAAGACCTGCCTAGCATGAGCCAGTAGGCCTGTTGCAGTGCTCCTCCTTTCTTATGCTCTTATATGTTTCTCCATCCTTGCCAGGACAAACACCAGTGACGTGTGTCTTAGTGTAGTGTAGCTGACGACAGCTGTTTGGGTCGCCACACGCCACCGTCTGACCATGTCCTTGAAAATTAGACGCATGTGCAACTTCTGGGTATCTTGAGTGTAGACGTTTCGCCATCCAGTGGCTTGATCAATACAGATTCAAACAGCTCCGGGGAGAATTTTGTATTGTCTCTGAGGTACGTTTATTGTCTTCTCTGAGGATGAGGGTCCCAAGTAAAGTTCTAGAGATGGTACCTCCCGATATATAAAAAAAAATCAAGGATATAACTGGAAGATAAGAACTAGATGAGGTAATAAGTCCCTCAGCCTTGAAGTTGGTGTCAAGATCACCGTAGTCGTTAAGAATCTCAGATTCTTCTGACATTACAACAGATTGATAATTTTCAGAGTGAAATCTATTATAATTTAACATTCTTCATATTTTTTTTTAAATTGTCATAATTCTTGTGTCCTACTCATTCTATCTTTATCATCTTTTATTCATTATTATTATTATTATTATTATTTATTATTATTATTATTATTATTATTATTATTATTATTATTTATTATTATTATTATTATTATTATTATTATTATTATTATTATTATTATAATCAAAAAGAAGCGCAAAACCTACAAGGGTTATGCAGCTTCAATATTTTATATAATTTTTTTTTATGTGCCATTTTTACATAATTTTTTATCTACCACATTTGATTTTTTATATTAATGTAATATTATTGATAAGGCAACAAAAGTCACTTCGTCTGACTTTTTTTTGGGTTATCCCAGGTTCTCTACACACATGCTGCTGTGTATGATAATCTATGTAACTGTACCTGTATATACCTGAATAAACTTACTGAGATTACCTCATCTTTTGTATATAGTTCTTATCTTCCAGCTCTGTCCTTGAATCTTTATTGATAAAGTCACTGGATGGCGAAACGTCTACAATAAAGATACCCAGATGTTGCACATATACGACCCTGTCCCTCCAGGCTCGACCACTCTGGTACTGCCTGAGTTGCTGCCTCTACCACCGGTTCTTTGCTTTGTTGAAGAATGTCTTTACTATTGTTCACCTGTTCTCACATTCTGTCCCCCCCCCCTCCCCGTGTGTGTCCTTGTGAGATAGTTAAATATATATACGAGCACAAGTACACTTATATGTAATAAGATCACAGAAAATAAACAGTGAGAAAAGGAAGAAATTCCAAGCGCTTTCGTAATTTCTCACACTGATAATGTAAAAATCACGAAAGTGCTTGGAATTTCACTATTTTTTTTCAATGTAATTATTTTTTGCAAACGGTTACATATATATGAGCGAAAGTACAGTTACACAAATAACCCGCACATAAAAGAGAGAAGCTTACGACGACGTTTCGGTCCGACTTGGACCATTGACAAAGTGACTTTGTCAATGGTCCAAGTCGGACCGAAACGTCGTCGTAAGCTTCTCTCTTTTATGTGCGGGTTATTTATGTATCGTTCCAGTCACGGTATTGTGCCTTTTTGTTATTTATTTAAAGTACAGTTACATACATACACTATGAACGAAAGTACAGTCACATACATGTAGTATGAACGAAAGTACAGTCAACACAGGAAACACAGCGAGACGTGCATGTCTCAGTGTACATACACTGAGCTTATTTGAATCCTTATTTCAGGGGATTACAGTATTCTTGTCTGGTGGTGAAAATATTACTTGCATCCTTAATGACTTTAGTGTAGTTGATAGGTTTTAAACACCAGTAACCAACCATATAGATTGAGGGCGAAGATTTTATTGTAATAAAGTTGGTAGAATTACCGACAATATGTAAAGTAAAAGGACAAAAGTGCAACTAATGTGACGTTTCGCTCTCCAGGAGCTTTATCAAGCTTGATAAAGCTCCTGGAGAGCGAAACGTTGCCACAATAAGTGTCACATTAGTTGCACTTTTGTCCTTTTACTTTACAAAGATTTTATTGTTTGCATCATAACTAGGCATCATCTGAGCGTCATAACTACGTCATAACTAGGCATCATCTGAGCGTCATAACTACGTCATAACTAGGCATCATCTGAGCGTCATAACTACGTCATAACTAGGCATCATCTGAGCGTCATAACTACGTCATAACTAGGCATCATCTGAGCGTCATAACTACGTCATAACTAGGCATCATCTGAGCGTCATAACTAGGCATCATCTGAGCGTTATAACTACGTCATAACTAGGCATCATCTGAGCGTCATAACTACGTCATAACTAGGCATCATCTGAGCGTCATAACTACGTCATAACTAGGCATCATCTGAGCGTCATAACTACGTCATAACTAGGCATCATCTGAGCGTCATAACTACGTCATAACTAGGCATCATCTGAGCGTCATAACTACGTCATAACTAGGCATCATCTGAGCGTCATAACTACGTCATAACTAGGCATCATCTGAGCGTCATAACTACGTCATAACTAGGCATCATCTGAGCGTCATAACTACGTCATAACTAGGCATCATCTGAGCGTCATAACTACGTCATAACTAGGCATCATCTGAGCGTTATAACTACGTCATAACTAGGCATCATCTGAGCGTCATAACTACGTCATAACTAGGCATCATCTGAGCGTCATAACTACGTCATAACTAGGCATCATCTGAGCGTCATAACTACGTCATAACTAGGCATCATCTGAGCGTCATAACTACGTCATAACTAGGCATCATCTGAGCGTCATAACTACGTCATAACTAGGCATCATCTGAGCGTCATAACTACGTCATAACTAGGCATCATCTGAGCGTTATAACTACGTCATAACTAGGCATCATCTGAGCGTCATAACTACGTCATAACTAGGCATCATCTGAGCGTCATAACTACGTCATAACTAGGCATCATCTGAGCGTCATAACTACGTCATAACTAGGCATCATCTGAGCGTCATAACTACGTCATAACTAGGCATCATCTGAGCGTCATAACTACGTCATAACTAGGCATCATCTGAGCGTTATAACTACGTCATAACTAGGCATCATCTGAGCGTCATAACTACGTCATAACTAGGCATCATCTGAGCGTTATAACTACGTCATAACTAGGCATCATCTGAGCGTCATAACTACGTCATAACTAGGCATCATCTGAGCGTCACTCAGTAAGGTCAAGCTGTTTTGTGTCTTGTTACAAGATAAAGCTTTGATCTTTTAGTTTATTTAAGTTTATCCTGACTTAATGGTCATCAGACGTAAGTATGATATTACTGCATCAACAGACGTAAGTATGATATTACTGCATCAACAGACGTAAGTATGATATTACTGCATCAACAGACGTAAGTATATTACTACATCAACAGACGTAAGTATGATATTATTACATCAACAGACGTAAGTGTGATATTATTACAGCAACAGCCGTAAGTGTGATATTATTACATCAACAGACGTAAGTGTGATATTATTACATAAACAGACGTAAGTGTGATATTACTGCATCAACAGACGTAAGTATGATATTACTGCATCAACAGACGTAAGTATGATATTACTGCATCAACAGACGTAAGTATGATATTACTGCATCAACAGACGTAAGTATGATATTACTGCATCAACAGACGTAAGTATGATATTACTGCATCAATAGACGTAAGTATGATATTACTGCATCAACAGGCGTAAGTATGATATTACTGCATCAACAGACGTAAGTATGATATTACTGCATCAACAGACGTAAGTATGATATTACTGCATCAACAGACGTAAGTATGATATTACTGCATCAACAGACGTAAGTATGATATTACTACATCAACAGACGTAAGTATGATATTATTACATCAACAGACGTAAGTGTGATATTACTACATCAACAGACGTAAGTGTGATATTATTACATTAACAGACGTAAGTGTGATATTACTACATCAGACGTAAGTGTGGTATTACTACATCATCAGACGTAAGTATGACATTACTACATCAGACGTAAGTGTGGTATTACTACATCATCAGACGTAAGTATGATATTACTACGTCATCAGAAGTAAGTGTGATATTACTACATCAGACGTAAGTGTGGTATTACTACATCAACAGACGTAAGTGTGATATTATTACATTAACAGACGTAAGTGTGATATTACTACATCAGACGTAAGTGTGGTATTACTACATCATCAGAAGTATGATATTACTACATCAGACGTAAGTGTGGTATTACTACATCATCAGAAGTATGATATTACTACATCAGACGTAAGTGTGGTATTACTACATCAGACGTAAGTGTGGTATTACTACATCAGACGTAAGTGTGGTATTAATACATCATCAGACGTAAGTATATTACTACATCAGACGTAAGTGTGGTATTACTACATCAGAAGTGTGATATTACTACATCAGACGTAAGTGTGGTATTACTACATCATCTGACGTAAGTGTGATATTACTACATCATCAAACGTAAGTATTATATCACTACATCATCAAACGTAAGTATTATATCACTACATCATCAGACGTAAGTGTTATATCACCTCAAACGTCAGTGATTTATCACTGCATTAGACGTCAGGAAATAACTTTGCTCAAAAAATATAACATTCTGCCAATAATTAAAATTTTCAAAGAAGGAAAAGTATATACAACGATTTCTTTCTTCTGGGGATTAAAGTTTTCTTGACTGGCGGTTTAGAAATAAATTAGTAACCTTTATGCAGGTATCTGCCCAACAAACCAACCATCATACAGATCATAAGGACACTGTTTTCAGTGTAACCTCGAGTAAGATACAGTTATCCTTGATTTTATGTCCATTTCATTAAAACATTTAAGGGACAAATGGTGTTTTTGAATGGCTTGATCATCATCTGTGTCTGCCAGAGTTCAAGAGGTACTTGTAACTAAACCTAAGCCTGGCTACGGTCACTGAGTCGGTTCACATAAACACTGATTCAGTGTGATGAAGGTCCGCACAAAAAATGTTGGAATTATTGTCAGTGTGGTAACATTATTGTCAGGGTGGTAACATTATTGTCAGGGTGGTAACATTATTGTCAGGGTGGTAACATTATTGTCAGTGTGGTAACATTATTGTCAGTGTGGTAACATTATTGTCAGTGTGGTAACATTATTGTCAGTGTGGTAACATTATTGTCAGGGTGGTAACATTATTGTCAGGGTGGTAACATTATTGTCAGGGTGGTAACATTATTGTCAGGGTGGTAACATTATTGTCAGGGTGGTAACATTATTGTCAGGGTGGTAACATTATTGTCAGTGTGGTAACATTATTGTCAGTGTGGTAACATTATTGTCAGTGTGGTAACATTATTGTCAGTGTGGTAACATTATTGTCAGGGTGGTAACATTATTGTCAGGGTGGTAACATTATTGTCAGTGTGGTAACATTATTGTCAGTGTGGTAACATTATTGTCAGTGTGGTAACATTATTGTCAGGGTGGTAACATTATTGTCAGGGTGGTAACATTATTGTCAGGGTGGTAACATTTGAGAACCAAGTACTCTAGCAAGAATGTTGGTTATATTGTTATTTCTGCCTTTCTCTTGTTGTAAACATTTACACACACACTCGAAAACCTTATAATGAAGGTTATGAATGGTGAGGACGAGTGGTAGGTGTGTCGTGGTGTTCTTTTTTTTTTTTTTTTTTTTTTTTTTTTTCGCCGGTACTCTCCCGGCCCGGGTCTTTTCCAAGTAGTGGTGACCCGGCCTTGGCTCCCTATCTGGGGAGTGTCTCGAGACCTAAGTCTCCCATGGGAGGAGGTACAAGTACCCCCTCATCTTTAGGACCAACTGTCCTTAGGCCTAGCCACATTCCCCGCCCTCACGGGGCTCGTAGGGAGAAGCTAGACCTCTGGTCTGCCATCTGCCCCGCCCCACAAAGGGGCTCATGGGGATGGCAGTCTTATGAGCTGCAGATGGTAGCAAGCTCAGGCTCAGTACCTCCTCATATTGATGTCTTGGCTTATAAAGCAACCATCATTCTGCCCAACAGTGGAAATTTATAGTCTCATTAACTAAAAACTAAAAACCTAAGCAAACTGGTTTTATATTTTTATTTTTTTTTAAATAATCTGAATTAAATTAAAATTGCTTTAAAATAGATTGCATTGGATTAAGTTAAAAATTACATTTTTTTACCACGAATAAATTTTACGAAACTATTTTATGAAAAAAATATATATCATTATATATCAAATATATGTCGAGGTACAAAATAGAGCAATTTCAAGTATGTATTTTTGTAGCAGCTCAGATTATCTGAACAACTGCAACATTTGAGATCACAATACTTACTGTAATATTACGCAGGAGAAAGCTGAGAGAGGCCATGTTCTCTGGGTAAGCCAGCGACCCACCGTCACTCTGACACACGTTCAGGCCACTTACCAAGTTACTCACACCATTTATAAGTTTGTAGCACATGCCTTGGAAGGCTGTGTACCCACTACGACACCTTTCTGGCAAAAAAAAAAAAAAATACGCAAACGTTAACGCATCACATGAGATAACCAAATTTATTTACATGACTCAACAATACGTTAGTTATACGAACAAGTGGTACATTTTCTTCTTGTTTACAATTTATCTTGCTAGTAAATATATAAACTATTGAATTCTAACTATGTGACGGGTGTCACAGCACGTCCACCAGAGGCTGTAGTTTTAAATATAGTTAACTGAAACAGTCAATGTAGCCTTCCTACATTAACCACTATTAATCTGATGAATTAAATGCATTTGCAACATCTGGGTATCTTTATTTGTAGATGTTTTGTATTTATAAAGCCACTAGTTGGCGAAATGTCTACAAATAAAGATACCCGGATGTTGCAAATGTGTCCAGTTCTTTATTTTGTGGGTATTGTATACCATTTATATACACTATTAGTCTCTTCGCTAACTAAAGTTTGTCGTCTTGTCGAGGTTCATCACTAATACAGCAGCCTCAGGTTGTCGTGGTTCATCACTAATACAACAGCCTCAGGTTGTCGAGGTTCATCACTAATACAGCAGCCTCAGGTTGTCGTGGTTCATCACTAATACAACAGCCTCAGGTTGTCGAGGTTCATCACTAATACAGCAGCCTCAGGTTGTCGAGGTTCATCACTAATACAACAGCCTCAGGTTGTCGAGGTTCATCACTAATACAGCAGCCTCAGGTTGTCGTGGTTCATCACTAATACAGCAGCCTCAGGTTGTCGTGGTTCATCACTAATACAGCAGCCTCAGGTTGTCGAGGTTCATCACTAATACAGCAGCCTCAGGTTGTCGAGGTTCATCACTAATACAACAGCCTCAGGTTGTCGTGGTTCATCACTAATACAGCAGCCTCAGGTTGTCGAGGTTCATCACTAATACAGCAGCCTCAGGTTGTCGTGGTTCATCACTAATACAGCAGCCTCAGGTTGTCGTGGTTCATCACTAATACAGCAGCCTCAGGTTGTCGAGGTTCATCACTAATACAACAGCCTCAGGTTGTCGAGGTTCATCACTAATACAGCAGCCTCAGGTTGTCGTGGTTCATCACTAATACAGCAGCCTCAGGTTGTCGTGGTTCATCACTAATACAGCAGCCTCAGGTTGTCGAGGTTCATCACTAATACAGCAGCCTCAGGTTGTCGAGGTTCATCACTAATACAGCAGCCTCAGGTTGTCGTGGTTCATCACTAATACAGCAGCCTCAGGTTGTCGAGGTTCATCACTAATACAGCAGCCTCAGGTTGTCGTGGTTCATCACTAATACAGCAGCCTCAGGTTGTCGTGGTTCATCACTAATACAGCAGCCTCAGGTTGTCGAGGTTCATCACTAATACAGCAGCCTCAGGTTGTCGAGGTTCATCACTAATACAGCAGCCTCAGGTTGTCGAGGTTCATCACTAATACAGCAGCCTCAGGTTGTCGAGGTTCATCACTAATACAGCAGCCTCAGGTTGTCGAGGTTCATCACTAATACAGCAGCCTCAGGTTGTCGTGGTTCATCACTAATACAGCAGCCTCAGGTTGTCGAGGTTCATCACTAATACAGCAGCCTCAGGTTGTCGTGGTTCATCACTAATACAGCAGCCTCAGGTTGTCGAGGTTCATCACTAATACAGCAGCCTCAGGTTGTCGAGGTTCATCACTAATACAGCAGCCTCAGGTTGTCGAGGTTCATCACTAATACAGCAGCCTCAGGTTGTCGAGGTTCATCACTAATACAGCAGCCTCAGGTTGTCGAGGTTCATCACTAATACAGCAGCCTCAGGTTGTCGTGGTTCATCACTAATACAGCAGCCTCAGGTTGTCGTGGTTCATCACTAATACAGCAGCCTCAGGTTGTCGAGGTTCATCACTAATACAGCAGCCTCAGGTTGTCATGGTTCATCACTAATACAGCAGCCTCAGGTTGTCGTGGTTCATCACTAATACAGCAGCCTCAGGTTGTCGAGCAGCCTTCATCACTAATACAGCAGCCTCAGGTTGTCGTGGTTCATCACTAATACAGCAGCCTCAGGTTGTCGAGGTTCATCACTAATACAGCAGCCTCAGGTTGTCGTGGTTCATCACTAATACAGCAGCCTCAGGTTGTCGTGGTTCATCACTAATACAGCAGCCTCAGGTTGTCGTGGTTCATCACTAATACAGCAGCCTCAGGTTGTCGTGGTTCATCACTAATACAGCAGCCTCAGGTTGTCGTGGTTCATCACTAATACAGCAGCCTCAGGTTGTCGTGGTTCATCACTAATACAGCAGCCTCAGGTTGTCGTGGTTCATCACTAATACAGCAGCCTCAGGTTGTCGTGGTTCATCACTAATACAGCAGCCTCAGGTTGTCGAGGTTCATCACTAATACAGCAGCCTCAGGTTGTCGATTCATCACTAATACAGCAGCCTCAGGTTGTCGTGGTTCATCACTAATACAGCAGCCTCAGGTTGTCGTGGTTCATCACTAATACAGCAGCCTCAGGTTGTCGTGGTTCATCACTAATACAGCAGCCTCAGGTTGTCGTGGTTCATCACTAATACAGCAGCCTCAGGTTGTCGAGGTTCATCACTAATACAGCAGCCTCAGGTTGTCGAGGTTCATCACTAATACAGCAGCCTCAGGTTGTCGTGGTTCATCACTAATACAGCAGCCTCAGGTTGTCGTGGTTCATCACTAATACAGCAGCCTCAGGTTGTCGAGGTTCATCACTAATACAGCAGCCTCAGGTTGTCGTGGTTCATCACTAATACAGCAGCCTCAGGTTGTCGTGGTTCATCACTAATACAGCAGCCTCAGGTTGTCGAGGTTCATCACTAATACAGCAGCCTCAGGTTGTCGTGGTTCATCACTAATACAGCAGCCTTCATCACTAATACAGCAGCCTCAGGTTGTCGTGGTTCATCACTAATACAGCAGCCTCAGGTTGTCGTGGTTCATCACTAATACAGCAGCCTCAGGTTGTCGTGGTTCATCACTAATACAGCAGCCTCAGGTTGTCGTGGTTCATCACTAATACAGCAGCCTCAGGTTGTCGTGGTTCATCACTAATACAGCAGCCTCAGGTTGTCGTGGTTCATCACTAATACAGCAGCCTCAGGTTGTCGTGGTTCATCACTAATACAGCCGCCTCAGGTTGTCGTGGTTCATCACTAATACAGCAGCCTCAGGTTGTCGAGGTTCATCACTAATACAGCAGCCTCAGGTTGTCGAGGTTCATCACTAATACAGCAGCCTCAGGTTGTCGTGGTTCATCACTAATACAGCAGCCTCAGGTTGTCGTGGTTCATCACTAATACAGCAGCCTCAGGTTGTCGTGGTTCATCACTAATACAGCAGCCTCAGGTTGTCGTGGTTCATCACTAATACAGCAGCCTCAGGTTGTCGTGGTTCATCACTAATACAGCAGCCTCAGGTTGTCGTGGTTCATCACTAATACAGCAGCCTCAGGTTGTCGTGGTTCATCACTAATACAGCAGCCTCAGGTTGTCGTGGTTCATCACTAATACAGCAGCCTCAGGTTGTCGTGGTTCATCACTAATACAGCAGCCTCAGGTTGTCGTGGTTCATCACTAATACAGCAGCCTCAGGTTGTCGTGGTTCATCACTAATACAGCAGCCTCAGGTTGTCGAGGTTCATCACTAATACAGCAGCCTCAGGTTGTCGTGGTCACTAATACAGCAGCCTCAGGTTGTCGTGGTTCATCACTAATACAGCAGCCTCAGGTTGTCGTGGTTCATCACAAATACAGCAGCCTCAGGTTGTCGTGGTTCATCACTAATACAGCAGCCTCAGGTTGTCGTCAGGTTGGTTCATCACTAATACAGCAGCCTCAGGTTGTCGAGGTTCATCACTAATACAGCAGCCTCAGGTTGTCGTGGTTCATCACTAATACAGCAGCCTCAGGTTGTCGTGGTTCATCACTAATACAGCAGCCTCAGGTTGTCGTGGTTCATCACTAATACAGCAGCCTCAGGTTGTCGTGGTTCATCACTAATACAGCAGCCTCAGGTTGTCGTGGTTCATCACTAATACAGCAGCCTCAGGTTGTCGTGGTTCATCACTAATACAGCAGCCTCAGGTTGTCGTGGTTCATCACTAATACAGCAGCCTCAGGTTGTCGTGGTTCATCACTAATACAGCAGCCTCAGGTTGTCGTGGTTCATCACTAATACAGCAGCCTCAGGTTGTCGTGGTTCATCACTAATACAGCAGCCTCAGGTTGTCGTGGTTCATCACTAATACAGCAGCCTCAGGTTGTCGTGGTTCATCACTAATACAGCAGCCTCAGGTTGTCGTGGTTCATCACTAATACAGCAGCCTCAGGTTGTCGTGGTTCATCATCACTAATACAGCAGCCTCAGGTTGTCGTGGTTCATCACTAATACAGCAGCCTCAGGTTGTCGTGGTTCATCACTAATACAGCAGCCTCAGGTTGTCGTGGTTCATCACTAATACAGCAGCCTCAGGTTGTCGTGGTTCATCACTAATACAGCAGCCTCAGGTTGTCGTGGTTCATCACTAATACAGCAGCCTCAGGTTGTCGTGGTTCATCACTAATACAGCAGCCTCAGGTTGTCGTGGTTCATCACTAATACAGCAGCCTCAGGGTGTCGTGGTTAATCACTAATACAGCAGCCTCAGGTTGTCGTGGTTCATCACTAATACAGCAGCCTCAGGTTGTCGTGGTTCATCACTAATACAGCAGCCTCAGGTTGTCGTGGTTCATCACTAATACAGCAGCCTCAGGTTGTCGTGGTTCATCACTAATACAGCAGCCTCAGGTTGTCGTGGTTCATCACTAATACAGCAGCCTCAGGTTGTCGAGGTTCATCACTAATACAGCAGCCTCAGGTTGTCGTGGTTCATCACTAATACAGCAGCCTCAGGTTGTCGTGGTTCATCACTAATACAGCAGCCTCAGGTTGTCGTGGTTCATCACTAATACAGCAGCCTCAGGTTGTCGTGGTTCATCACTAATACAGCAGCCTCAGGTTGTCGTGGTTCATCACTAATACAGCAGCCTCAGGTTGTCGTGGTTCATCACTAATACAGCAGCCTCAGGTTGTCGTGGTTCATCACTAATACAGCAGCCTCAGGTTGTCGTGGTTCATCACTAATACAGCAGCCTCAGGTTGTCGAGGTTCATCACTAATACAGCAGCCTCAGGTTGTCGTGGTTCATCACTAATACAGCAGCCTCAGGTTGTCGTGGTTCATCACTAATACAGCAGCCTCAGGTTGTCGTGGTTCATCACTAATACAGCA
Organism: Cherax quadricarinatus; assembly: GCF_038502225.1. Taxonomy (NCBI): domain Eukaryota; kingdom Metazoa; phylum Arthropoda; class Malacostraca; order Decapoda; family Parastacidae; genus Cherax; species Cherax quadricarinatus. The sequence goes on along the minus strand of NC_091343.1, from coordinate 8,367,640 downwards.
GCCTCAGGTTGTCGAGGTTCATCACTAATACAGCAGCCTCAGGTTGTCGAGGTTCATCACTAATACAGCAGCCTCAGGTTGTCGAGGTTCATCACTAATACAGCAGCCTCAGGTTGTCGTGGTTCATCACTAATACAGCAGCCTCAGGTTGTCGAGGTTCATCACTAATACAGCAGCCTCAGGTTGTCGAGGTTCATCACTAATACAGCAGCCTCAGGTTGTCGTGGTTCATCACTAATACAGCAGCCTCAGGTTGTCGTGGTTCATCACTAATACAGCAGCCTCAGGTTGTCGTGGTTCATCACTAATACAGCAGCCTCAGGTTGTCGAGGTTCATCACTAATACAGCAGCCTCAGGTTGTCGAGGTTCATCACTAATACAGCAGCCTCAGGTTGTCGAGGTTCATCACTAATACAGCAGCCTCAGGTTGTCGTGGTTCATCACTAATACAGCAGCCTCAGGTTGTCGAGGTTCATCACTAATACAGCAGCCTCAGGTTGTCGTGGTTCATCACTAATACAGCAGCCTCAGGTTGTCGTGGTTCATCACTAATACAGCAGCCTCAGGTTGTCGAGGTTCATCACTAATACAGCAGCCTCAGGTTGTCGTGGTTCATCACTAATACAGCAGCCTCAGGTTGTCGAGGTTCATCACTAATACAGCAGCCTCAGGTTGTCGAGGTTCATCACTAATACAGCAGCCTCAGGTTGTCGTGGTTCATCACTAATACAGCAGCCTCAGGTTGTCGTGGTTCATCACTAATACAGCAGCCTCAGGTTGTCGAGGTTCATCACTAATACAGCAGCCTCAGGTTGTCGAGGTTCATCACTAATACAGCAGCCTCAGGTTGTCGTGGTTCATCACTAATACAGCAGCCTCAGGTTGTCGAGGTTCATCACTAATACAGCAGCCTCAGGTTGTCGTGGTTCATCACTAATACAGCAGCCTCAGGTTGTCGAGGTTCATCACTAATACAGCAGCCTCAGGTTGTCGTGGTTCATCACTAATACAGCAGCCTCAGGTTGTCGAGGTTCATCACTAATACAGCAGCCTCAGGTTGTCGAGGTTCATCACTAATACAGCAGCCTCAGGTTGTCGAGGTTCATCACTAATACAGCAGCCTCAGGTTGTCGTGGTTCATCACTAATACAGCAGCCTCAGGTTGTCGAGGTTCATCACTAATACAGCAGCCTCAGGTTGTCGTGGTTCATCACTAATACAGCAGCCTCAGGTTGTCGAGGTTCATCACTAATACAGCAGCCTCAGGTTGTCGAGGTTCATCACTAATACAGCAGCCTCAGGTTGTCGTGGTTCATCACTAATACAGCAGCCTCAGGTTGTCGTGGTTCATCACTAATACAGCAGCCTCAGGTTGTCGTGGTTCATCACTAATACAGCAGCCTCAGGTTGTCGTGGTTCATCACTAATACAGCAGCCTCAGGTTGTCGAGGTTCATCACTAATACAGCAGCCTCAGGTTGTCGAGGTTCATCACTAATACAGCAGCCTCAGGTTGTCGTGGTTCATCACTAATACAGCAGCCTCAGGTTGTCGTGGTTCATCACTAATACAGCAGCCTCAGGTTGTCGAGGTTCATCACTAATACAGCAGCCTCAGGTTGTCGTGGTTCATCACTAATACAGCAGCCTCAGGTTGTCGTGGTTCATCACTAATACAGCAGCCTCAGGTTGTCGAGGTTCATCACTAATACAGCAGCCTCAGGTTGTCGTGGTTCATCACTAATACAGCAGCCTCAGGTTGTCGTGGTTCATCACTAATACAGCAGCCTCAGGTTGTCGTGGTTCATCACTAATACAGCAGCCTCAGGTTGTCGTGGTTCATCACTAATACAGCAGCCTCAGGTTGTCGTGGTTCATCACTAATACAGCAGCCTCAGGTTGTCGTGGTTCATCACTAATACAGCAGCCTCAGGTTGTCGTGGTTCATCACTAATACAGCAGCCTCAGGTTGTCGTGGTTCATCACTAATACAGCAGCCTCAGGTTGTCGTGGTTCATCACTAATACAGCAGCCTCAGGTTGTCGTGGTTCATCACTAATACAGCAGCCTCAGGTTGTCGTGGTTCATCACTAATACAGCAGCCTCAGGTTGTCGAGGTTCATCACTAATACAGCAGCCTCAGGTTGTCGTGGTTCATCACTAATACAGCAGCCTCAGGTTGTCGTGGTTCATCACTAATACAGCAGCCTCAGGTTGTCGTGGTTCATCACTAATACAGCAGCCTCAGGTTGTCGTGGTTCATCACTAATACAGCAGCCTCAGGTTGTCGTGGTTCATCACTAATACAGCAGCCTCAGGTTGTCGTGGTTCATCACTAATACAGCAGCCTCAGGTTGTCGTGGTTCATCACTAATACAGCAGCCTCAGGTTGTCGTGGTTCATCACTAATACAGCAGCCTCAGGTTGTCGTGGTTCATCACTAATACAGCAGCCTCAGGTTGTCGTGGTTCATCACTAATACAGCAGCCTCAGGTTGTCGTGGTTCATCACTAATACAGCCGCCTCAGGTTGTCGTGGTTCATCACTAATACAGCAGCCTCAGGTTGTCGTGGTTCATCACTAATACAGCAGCCTCAGGTTGTCGTTCATCACTAATACAGCAGCCTCAGGTTGTCGTGGTTCATCACTAATACAGCAGCCTCAGGTTGTCGAGGTTCATCACTAATACAGCAGCCTCAGGTTGTCGTGGTTCATCACTAATACAGCGGCCTCAGGTTGTCGTGGTTCATCACTAATACAGCAGCCTCAGGTTGTCGTGGTTCATCACTAATACAGCAGCCTCAGGTTGTCGTGGTTCATCACTAATACAGCAGCCTCAGGTTGTCGTGGTTCATCACTAATACAGCAGCCTCAGGTTGTCGTGGTTCATCACTAATACAGCAGCCTCAGGTTGTCGTGGTTCATCACTAATACAGCAGCCTCAGGTTGTCGTGGTTCATCACTAATACAGCAGCCTCAGGTTGTCGTGGTTCATCACTAATACAGCAGCCTCAGGTTGTCGTGGTTCATCACTAATACAGCAGCCTCAGGTTGTCGTGGTTCATCACTAATACAGCAGCCTCAGGTTGTCGTGGTTCATCACTAATACAGCAGCCTCAGGTTGTCGTGGTTCATCACTAATACAGCAGCCTCAGGTTGTCGTGGTTCATCACTAATACAGCAGCCTCAGGTTGTCGTGGTTCATCACTAATACAGCAGCCTCAGGTTGTCGTGGTTCATCACTAATACAGCAGCCTCAGGTTGTCGTGGTTCATCACTAATACAGCAGCCTCAGGTTGTCGTGGTTCATCACTAATACAGCAGCCTCAGGTTGTCGTGGTTCATCACTAATACAGCAGCCTCAGGTTGTCGTGTATCATCACTAATACAGCAGCCTCAGGTTGTCGTGGTTCATCACTAATACAGCAGCCTCAGGTTCTCGCGCTTCACCTCTAATACAGCAGCCTCAGGTTGTCGTGGTTCATCACTAATACAGCAGCCTCAGGTTGTCGTGGTTCATCACTAATACAGCAGCCTCAGGTTGTCGAGGTTCATCACTAATACAGCAGCCTCAGGTTGTCGATCATCACTAATACAGCAGCCTCAGGTTGTCGTGGTTCATCACTAATACAGCAGCCTCAGGTTGTCGTGGTTCATCACTAATACAGCAGCCTCAGGTTGTCGTGGTTCATCACTAATACAGCAGCCTCAGGTTGTCGTGGTTCATCACTAATACAGCAGCCTCAGGTTGTCGTGGTTCATCACTAATACAGCAGCCTCAGGTTGTCGTGGTTCATCACTAATACAGCAGCCTCAGGTTGTCGTGGTTCATCACTAATACAGCAGCCTCAGGTTGTCGTGGTTCATCACTAATACAGCAGCCTCAGGTTGTCGAGGTTCATCACTAATACAGCAGCCTCAGGTTGTCGTGGTTCATCACTAATACAGCAGCCTCAGGTTGTCGTGGTTCATCACTAATACAGCAGCCTCAGGTTGTCGTGGTTCATCACTAATACAGCAGCCTCAGGTTGTCGAGGTTCATCACTAATACAGCAGCCTCAGGTTGTCGAGGTTCATCACTAATACAGCAGCCTCAGGTTGTCGTGGTTCATCACTAATACAGCAGCCTCAGGTTGTCGTGGTTCATCACTAATACAGCAGCCTCAGGTTGTCGAGGTTCATCACTAATACAGCAGCCTCAGGTTGTCGAGGTTCATCACTAATACAGCAGCCTCAGGTTGTCGTGGTTCATCACTAATACAGCAGCCTCAGGTTGTCGTGGTTCATCACTAATACAGCAGCCTCAGGTTGTCGAGGTTCATCACTAATACAGCCTCAGGTTGTCGTGGTTCATCACTAATACAGCAGCCTCAGGTTGTCGAGGTTCATCACTAATACAGCAGCCTCAGGTTGTCGAGGTTCATCACTAATACAGCAGCCTCAGGTTGTCGAGGTTCATCACTAATACAGCAGCCTCAGGTTGTCGAGGTTCATCACTAATACAGCAGCCTCAGGTTGTCGAGGTTCATCACTAATACAGCAGCCTCAGGTTGTCGAGGTTCATCACTAATACAGCAGCCTCAGGTTGTCGTGGTTCATCACTAATACAGCAGCCTCAGGTTGTCGAGGTTCATCACTAATACAGCAGCCTCAGGTTGTCGTGGTTCATCACTAATACAGCAGCCTCAGGTTGTCGTGGTTCATCACTAATACAGCAGCCTCAGGTTGTCGAGGTTCATCACTAATACAGCAGCCTCAGGTTGTCGAGGTTCATCACTAATACAGCAGCCTCAGGTTGTCGTGGTTCATCACTAATACAGCAGCCTCAGGTTGTCGAGGTTCATCACTAATACAGCAGCCTCAGGTTGTCGAGGTTCATCACTAATACAGCAGCCTCAGGTTGTCGTGGTTCATCACTAATACAGCAGCCTCAGGTTGTCGAGGTTCATCACTAATACAGCAGCCTCAGGTTGTCGTGGTTCATCACTAATACAGCAGCCTCAGGTTGTCGAGGTTCATCACTAATACAGCAGCCTCAGGTTGTCGAGGTTCATCACTAATACAGCAGCCTCAGGTTGTCGTGGTTCATCACTAATACAGCAGCCTCAGGTTGTCGTGGTTCATCACTAATACAGCAGCCTCAGGTTGTCGTGGTTCATCACTAATACAGCAGCCTCAGGTTGTCGAGGTTCATCACTAATACAGCAGCCTCAGGTTGTCGTGGTTCATCACTAATACAGCAGCCTCAGGTTGTCGAGGTTCATCACTAATACAGCAGCCTCAGGTTGTCGTGGTTCATCACTAATACAGCAGCCTCAGGTTGTCGAGGTTCATCACTAATACAGCAGCCTCAGGTTGTCGTGGTTCATCACTAATACAGCAGCCTCAGGTTGTCGTGGTTCATCACTAATACAGCAGCCTCAGGTTGTCGTGGTTCATCACTAATACAGCAGCCTCAGGTTGTCGTGGTTCATCACTAATACAGCAGCCTCAGGTTGTCGTGGTTCATCACTAATACAGCAGCCTCAGGTTGTCGAGGTTCATCACTAATACAGCAGCCTCAGGTTGTCGAGGTTCATCACTAATACAGCAGCCTCAGGTTGTCGTGGTTCATCACTAATACAGCAGCCTCAGGTTGTCGAGGTTCATCACTAATACAGCAGCCTCAGGTTGTCGAGGTTCATCACTAATACAGCAGCCTCAGGTTGTCGAGGTTCATCACTAATACAGCAGCCTCAGGTTGTCGAGGTTCATCACTAATACAGCAGCCTCAGGTTGTCGAGGTTCATCACTAATACAGCAGCCTCAGGTTGTCGTGGTTCATCACTAATACAGCAGCCTCAGGTTGTCGAGGTTCATCACTAATACAGCAGCCTCAGGTTGTCGTGGTTCATCACTAATACAGCAGCCTCAGGTTGTCGTGGTTCATCACTAATACAGCAGCCTCAGGTTGTCGTGGTTCATCACTAATACAGCAGCCTCAGGTTGTCGTGGTTCATCACTAATACAGCAGCCTCAGGTTGTCGTGGTTCATCACTAATACAGCAGCCTCAGGTTGTCGAGGTTCATCACTAATACAGCAGCCTCAGGTTGTCGAGGTTCATCACTAATACAGCAGCCTCAGGTTGTCGTGGTTCATCACTAATACAGCAGCCTCAGGTTGTCGAGGTTCATCACTAATACAGCAGCCTCAGGTTGTCGTGGTTCATCACTAATACAGCAGCCTCAGGTTGTCGAGGTTCATCACTAATACAGCAGCCTCAGGTTGTCGTGGTTCATCACTAATACAGCAGCCTCAGGTTGTCGTGGTTCATCACTAATACAGCAGCCTCAGGTTGTCGTGGTTCATCACTAATACAGCAGCCTCAGGTTGTCGTGGTTCATCACTAATACAGCAGCC
>NC_091343.1:8203258-8361141 GCF_038502225.1 Cherax quadricarinatus | reverse complement strand
CGTTGCCACAGTAAAGATATCATCTGGTCAGTTTTTTTATGCAGCAACTAAGTTTCTGTCTCAAAATATAGTCAAGATGTCATTAAAAAAAATATTAACGATGGCATTAGTTGGAATTTGTGCTCAATATCTGATGTATTTCTTTACATCTCTTCCCAAATTATTACGAAAAAAATTATACATAATATTTACTTCAGATTCATATGAATATTAATGAAGGGAATTAATTGTTAAAGAGAATATCTTTATGGTATTTCGAAAGTCTTCACGACAGTAAACTTCGAGAAGATAAAACTAAAAAAGAATACAGTAAAGAGACGTCTGTACTCGAGAGTACATAATGTTTACCCTCCTGTATAAAAGTTATGAAAATATTTTCTAAACTTAAAGTCCCAAGATCTGAGGACATGTTGAAGAAAACATGCGCTAAACTTGCATGGGTCTTACATTGCTGTGGACATTAAAATGTTTTATATACTTGCTCGCGAGTCTTCACAACAAACACTATTGTAAAAACCTTATCCATTCGAGATGTATTATTTGAAAATGTAGTTGCAACCGAGCAAGTATCATCGTTAATTTTCAATGAGTTGTTTTTGTTAGAGGGAAAACTGTGTTTAAATGTCTTCTGACCTGTATGATGCCAAGTCTCGAGGCCGAGTGTCTGTTCGCTAAAGTTCCTCTTGATGATGATCTGTTTGAGATTCTCAGAGTACAGGCCAGTGAAGGGATACTTCATCTCCTTATACCCATGTTACGCATAACCTACTTCCACTAGTGATGTCAGTTCCAACTTGGTCTCTTATTTCTGCTTTGGTATAGGTCTGACTGCTTGTCAGTGCTTTAGGCTTGAGGGTCTGACTACCTCGTAGGCTTGAGGGTCTGACTACCTCGTAGGCTTGAGGGTCTGACTACCTCGTAGGCTTGAGGGTCTGACTACCTCGTATGCTTGAGGGTCTGACTACCTCGTAGGCTTGAGGGTCTGACTACCTCGTAGGCTTGAGGGTCTGACTACCTCGTAGGCTTGAGGGTCTGACTACCTCGTAGGCTTGAGGGTCTGACTACCTCGTAGGCTTGAGGGTCTGACTACCTCGTACCAAGGCTGATGGACTGATTATATCAAAACTATTACTATAACTACTGCTACTAGTCTCCAGTGTTCGTCTGTACTCGCCTGAAGAAACCAGTTTTGCAGGTGAAACGTTTTCTTAATAAAGATACCCAAGTGTTGCACATGTGTCTAATTTATCACTATGAGACTTGTCTGACTCAGCAACACGCAGGAACTTCAGTATTCATGTTAATGTTTCAGGGATTAAATTATTCAGATATATGAAGCAGAAGAATTAATAAGAACTTAATGGGCGTAAGTGGCACAAGTAACTCCATGTGAACGACAATCTCGTCTTCCTGCGTCAACACTGGTGACTACAACTAACGTAAGTGAGAACGACACATAGACGAGTATTAAAACATTTTTTTTAAGGATACGTTTCGCCTACCAAGAATGATTTCTTCAATCCAGTAATCGACCGGAGAAGCCCTCGGTGGGCGAAACTTATCCTCAGTAAATGTTGTAATTTTCACGTATATATCTTGTATTCATTTTCTCTGGATAAATTTCTAATGTATTATTGGCATAGATTATCAAAATTCAGTACTGAAACCTTGATGCTGAAGGGCTCTTGACCCAAGGAATTGGAGCTGCCACCCCCTTCCTCGTATCAAACCTGATTATCTCGTTCCATAGATGCTACATGACTTCTGGGTTTAACGCTTTCCCGTAGGATATAATGAATTTTGAGAAAAATAAGTTACCTGGTTGCTTGCATATGTAGAGAGTAGAAATTTTACAGTCTTGTGCTGTGTACTGTCCTCCTCTGGTCACTGCCACGCAGTACTTACCCTCACCAGCCTGTAAAATAAACATCACGTAAGTTGGCCAGTCGTATTGGTTCTCTTACCCTGTCTCACAGCTCTACTGGTCCTTCTACCCTGCCTCACAGCTCTACTGGTCCTTCTACCCTGCCTCACAGCTCTACTGGTCCTTCTACCCTGCCTCACAGCTCTACTGGTCCTTCTACCCTGCCTCACAGCTCTACTGGTTCTTCAACCCTGTCTCACAGCTCTACTGGTCCTTCTACCCTGTCTCACAGCTCTACTGGTCCTTCTACCCTGCCTCACAGCTCTACTGGTCCTTCTACCCTGCCTCACAGCTCTACTGGTCCTTCAACCCTGTCTCACAGCTCTACTGGTCCTTCTACCCTGCCTCACAGCTCTACTGGTCCTTCTACCCTGCCTCACAGCTCTACTGGTTCTTCAACCCTGTCTCACAGCTCTACTGGTCCTTCTACCCTGCCTCACAGCTCTACTGGTCCTTCTACCCTGCCTCACAGCTCTACTGGTTCTTCAACCCTGTCTCACAGCTCTACTGGTCCTTCTACCCTGCCTCACAGCTCTACTGGTCCTTCAACCCTGCCTCACAGCTCTACTGGTTCTTCAACCCTGTCTCACAGCTCTACTGGTCCTTCTACCCTGCCTCACAGCTCTACTGGTCCTTCTACCCTGCCTCACAGCTCTACTGGTCCTTCTACCCTGCCTCACAGCTCTACTGGTTCTTCAACCCTGTCTCACAGCTCTACTGGTCCTTCTACCCTGCCTCACAGCTCTATTGGTCCTTCTATCCTGCCTCACAGCTCTACTGGTCCTTCAACCCTGTCTCACAGCTCTACTGGTCCTTCTACCCTGCCTCACAGCTCTACTGGTCCTTCTATCCTGCCTCACAGCTCTACTGGTTCTTCAACCCTGTCTCACAGCTCTACTGGTCCTTCTATCCTGCCTCACAGCTCTACTGGTTCTTCAACCCTGTCTCACAGCTCTACTGGTCCTTCTATCCTGCCTCACAGCTCTACTGGTTCTTCAACCCTGTCTCACAGCTCTACTGGTCCTTCTATCCTGCCTCACAGCTCTACTGGTTCTTCAACCCTGTCTCACAGCTCTACTGGTTCTTCTACCCTGCCTCACAGCTCTACTAGTCCTACCCTGTCTCACAGCTCTACTGGTCCTTCTACCCTGTCTCACAGCTCTACTGGTCCTTCAACCCTGTCTCACAGCTCTACTGGTCCTTCAACCCTGTCTCACAGCTCTACTGGTCCTTCAACCCTGTCTCACAGCTCTACTGGTCCTTCAACCCTGTCTCACAGCTCTACTGGTCCTTCAACCCTGTCTCACAGCTCTACTGGTCCTTCAACCCTGTCTCACAGCTCTACTGGTCCTTCAACCCTGTCTCACAGCTCTACTGGTTCTTCAACCCTGTCTCACAGCTCTACTGGTCCTTCAACCCTGTCTCACAGCTCTACTGGTCCTTCAACCCTGTCTCACAGCTCTACTGGTCCTTCAACCCTGTCTCAGAGCTCTATTGGTCCTTCAACCCTGTCTCACAGCTCTATTGGTCTTTCTACCCTGCCTCACAGCTCTACTGGTCCTTCTACCCTGCCTCACAGCTCTACTGGTTCTTCTACCCTGCCTCACAACTGTACCGGTCCTTCTACCCTGCCTCACAGCTCTACTGGTCCTTCTACCCTGCCTCACACCTCTACTGGTTCTTCTACCCTGCCTCACAACTGTACCGGTCCTTCTACCCTGCCTCACAGCTCTACTGGTTCTTCTACCCTGCCTCACAACTGTACCGGTTCTTCTACCCTGCCTCACAGCTCTACTGGTTCTTCTACCCTGCCTCACAACTGTACCGGTCCTTCTACCCTGCCTCACAGCTCTACTGGTCCTTCTACCCTGCCTCACAGCTCTACTGGTTCTTCTACCCTGCCTCACAACTGTACCGGTCCTTCTACCCTGCCTCACAGCTCTACTGGTCCTTCTACCCTGCCTCACAGCTCTACTGGTCCTTCTACCCTGTCTCACAGCTCTACTGGTCCTTCTACCCTGCCTCACAGCTCTACTGGTTCTTCTACCCTGCCTCACAACTGTACCGGTCCTTCTACCCTGCCTCACAGCTCTACTGGTCCTTCAACCCTGTCTCACAGCTCTACTGGTCCTTCAACCCTGTCTCACAGCTCTACTGGTCCTTCAACCCTGTCTCACAGCTCTACTGGTCCTTCTACCCTGCCTCACAGCTCTACTGGTCCTTCAACCCTGTCTCACAGCTCTACTGGTCCTTCAACCCTGTCTCACAGCTCTACTGGTCCTTCTACCCTGCCTCACAGCTCTACTGGTTCTTCTACCCTGCCTCACAACTGTACCGGTCCTTCTACCCTGCCTCACAGCTCTACTGGTCCTTCTACCCTGTCTCACAGCTCTACTGGTCCTTCAACCCTGTCTCACAGCTCTACTGGTCCTTCTACCCTGTCTCACAGCTCTACTGGTCCTTCTACCCTGCCTCACAGCTCTACTGGTCCTTCTACCCTGCCTCACAGCTCTACTGGTCCTTCTACCCTGCCTCACAGCTCTACTGGTTCTTCAACCCTGTCTCACAGCTCTACTGGTCCTTCTACCCTGCCTCACAGTTCTCCTGGCCTCACCTCTACATCGCCTCTCCCACCATACAAACTCCTGTGGTTATCTCTGAAGGACTGAAGAAGGTATTTGTGGTCCAACGTTTCCTCAAAAAACATCCCAATACTGCGCATGTCTCTTATTTCACAGTAATATTCACTGCATTGGATTGATAAAGCCGCTGGTGGGCGAAACGTCTCCACAGTTTTGCTCATGTGTCTAATTTATCTACTTGTTGGTTTTTTGAAATATTATATATAATAAGTTGGATAATGTGAGGTCTTACTACTGATACTTGGAAGTGTAATATAACCTTTGGACTTCTGTCACTTATATTCTTTGTTTCTGCAGTATTTTCTAGTGTTTTTGTAATATATTTGTAGTGAATTTTCTAGTGTTTTTGTAATATATTTGTAGTGAATTTTCTAGTGTTTTTGTAATATATTTGTAGTGAATTTTGTAGTGTTTTTGTAGGTTTTTGTAGTGATCCGTTGTCCTTTTTGTGCAAGTTAATGTGGTCTTGGCTTCAGATTTCTGTTTACCATGACTCCCAAATTTTTCTTTCACATTCTGTGTGATCAAACTCTACATCCTGAAGTTTACAAGAACAAGGGAATTATTTTCGGTCGCAAGGAATAGGATGGTGAACTTGTCCATAAAGAACTGCATCTGCCATTTTTCCGGATCACACAGTTAGTTTGTCTAAATCTTCCTGAAGTTCATGATATAATTTTCCGAATTTGTTCTGTTTATTTCTGTGTCATCAGCGAATTAACTCATGTCACTCGTTATTCTCTAGTCAGAGTCATTATTATAAATTATGAAGAATATTGGTCTTAAAACTTATCATTGTGGAATGATACTTGTGACTTGTCCATCATTATGGTTTCACTTAGTTTAGGCAGACACTCACCCATCTCTTTGTTACCTGAGCCTCAATCCATGTGATAGAACTTTTCCTCCTTTACTATGAACATTATATATTTATTTATTTATTTATTTATTTATATATTTATTTTATGTCTTTGCAAACAGTACATTGAGATTTGTATTTACAATAGTGGGATGCAATGCAAAGAGAGCCTCTATTATGCCTAGGTATTATGGGTCAACTTAACATTATTGGCTTACATTCTACTTAATACTAAGGAGTAGTATATCATAGTTGTACAGTAGGATAGTAATTATTTCATAGTTGTACAGTAGAATATTAATTATAAATGAATCAAAATTTGTATAATACAAAGATATATTTTTATTCGAAAATGTTTTTTGTGAAAACAATGATTCAATTATATTCCTGTCAACAATGGATAAAAGGTTCAATGTGATTGTTGAAGTTATGATGTGGGAGTACATAGGTGAGTGTGTACTGAGTATTTAGCATTTAGTCTAGGGTGATTAAGTGGCTTTTGAGAAGAATCTTAAATTGATTTTCAGACCGGGTTACTTTAATATCTTCTGGTAATGAATTCCATATTTTGGGGCCCTTTATGTGCATAGAGTTTTTACACAGTGTGATATGGACACGAGGTATATCAAAAAGAGATCTGTCTTGTGTTGTGGTCATGTGTCCTGTTTAGGTTGGTGAGGAGAAGTTTGAGTGGGGGGTTTATATTTGCGTGTATTGTTCTGTGTATGTAGTAGGCACATGAATAAGTATGGATGTTCTTAATGGTGAGCAGATTCAGACTTTTGAAAATTGGTGGAGTATGCTGGAGGGAGTGGGAATTTGTTATCATTCTTACTGTTGCCTTTTGCTGGGTTATTAGGGGTTTTAGGTGATTGGATGTTGTTGTTCCACATGCACAAATTCCATATGTAATGTAAGGGTATATGAGCGAATGGTACAGTGCCAGGAGAGCTGATTGTGGAACGTAGTACCTACTCTTTGATAGTATGCCTACAGTCTTGGAGATTTTCTTGGTGATTTGTTGTATGTGTATCTGGAACTTAAGGCTACTGTCAAGGTGGATACCTAGGAATTTTCCCTCTGTGAGTCTTGTGACTGATGATCCATTTAGCGTTATGTTAATTGGATCATTTGTAGCTTTGTTTCCAAACTGAATGAAATAGGTTTTATCAGTGTTTAGGGTAAGTTTGTTAGTCATCATCCAAGCAGATATTTTCTGTAATTCAGCATTGACAGTGTTTGCTAGTATGACTGTGTTTGGGTGGGAAAAAAACATATGTAGTGTCATCTGCAAATAATATGGGTTTGAGTAGCTGTGATGCATTCGGTAGATCATTGATGTAGATGAGAAAGAGGAGTGATCCAAGGACGCTTCCTTGTGGGACTCCTACTGTGAATGGTTGGGTGGAAGAGTATCCATCATTTGCATACACATATTGAGTTCTGTTACTAAGGTATGACTTTAGGTAGTTGAGGGAGTGGCCTCTGATACCATAGTGCGTTAATTTGGAGTACAGCAGTTCATGGTCAACTGTATCGAAAGCTTTACTTAAATCAATGAAAATGCCCAGCGGGACTTCTTTCTTTTCTAGTGCGGTATATATTAGTTCTAGCATGTGTATGATACCATCATTTGTGCTTTTATTATTCCTGAATCCAAACTGACAAGGGTTTAATATGTTGTGTGAAACGAGGTAGGAATAGATCCGTCTATGAATTAATTTTTCAAAGATTTTAGAGAGCAGTGGTAAGTTAGATATTTGTCTATAGTTATTCAAGTCAGCTTGGTCACCTCCTTTATGGATCGGAGTGACCCTCGCTATTTTGAGGATTGTTGGGAAGGTAGATGATTCAATGGATTTGTTAAAGAGCGTTGCAATAATTGGTGACAATACTTGAGAAGCTTTTTTGTACATAAAAGCAGGCAAGTTGTTTATGTCTCCTGCCTTGTTTTTAAGGGTGTTTATGATGAGCGTAACTTCTGTGGGGTTGGTTGGAGCTAGGAATAGCGTATTTGGGTAGGTTTCTATGAGGTAGTCTGATGGACGGGCGTTTGTGCTTGGTATTTTGTTTTTTCTAGATTTTTTCCTATGGTGGAGAAGAAAGCATTAAGTCTGTTTGCTGTTTCGGCTGGAGTGAGTAGGGGTTCATCTGATTTTGTTAGTTTGATTGCTTTGTTTTTGGATAACTTTTTAGTTCCAAGAATTTCAGATAGAGTTTTCCAGGTTTTTTCATATCACCTTTGATGTTATGTAATCTATTTTCATAATACAATTTTTTTGACCTTCTTATCAGGCTGGTAAGTGCTGACGAGTAACTTTTCGACTGTTCTCTAGTTATTTGACCCATTCTATACTGTTTTTCAGATTTGTGCTTTGTGTTAATGGATTTGAGGATGCTTGGTGTTAGCCAGGGATTATTCAGTCTCTTTGCTGTGATCTGTTTAGTTTTTCTGGGGGCAATGTCTGTTATAGAGGCATTGGGCTTTTTTTAGAAAAATTTTTATGCATTCATTCATATCTGTATATGTTTCAAGCTCATTTTGCCAATCGATGTAATTCATAGCTGCTATAAGGTTGTTAACTGCTGTCTCGTTATGTAGTCTGAAGGTTACTTTAGTAATGTCTTGTGGCAGTTTGCCCAGATTAGTTATGAGAAAGGTTGGGTAGTGGTCTGTAGTGTTGTCTGTGATTATGCCTGATTTTAAAGGGGATATGGTGTTTGTCCAGATGTGGTCTATTAAGTAGATGCTTGTCTTGGAGATTCTTGTAGGTTTAGATATTGCTGGTAGCAACAGGCAGTTACTCATTGTGTTTGTGAATTCGGTTACTTGTGGGTCCTGGTCGTGTAGTATGTTTATGTTGAAATCACCTGTTAGTAGTAGGTGGTCTTTATTCATGTGTGCATCAGTAATCATGTTTCCTAGTTTTTCACTAAAGTGATAAATGTTTGACTGTGGTACTCTGTAGATGTTTATAACTGTGAGGGGTTTTTGCAGGTCTTTTGATTTAAATTTGGCTATGATATATTCTCCATGTTCGTCCCTTGTGCAAGATTTATTGATACATTCGAGTTGATCTGAGTAGTATGTAGCTGTTCCTTCCCCTTGCTGGTCTGTTCTACAGTTGTGTATGACCATGTAGCAAGGAATGGTATAGACATCTGTAATATCAGGCTTAAGCCAGGTTTCTGTGAGTGTGATGATTGATATATTGGAATGAAGGGAACTGAGTAATGCTGTGAGGTCATCATAATGTTTGCTCAAGGATCTGACATTGTAGTTAAAGATGGTTATGTTATTGTTTGCACTGAGTAATGTCTTTGCTTGGTCTGCTGTGTAGTAATTACAGTTACTGGTTGATTCGTGTAATTCATTTAGTAAAAAGTTTACATCAGGATCTATGTCTGTAATCATAGGATGAGAGTAATCTTACAAACTAGATTTTCTGAGTAAAATGATATAAGATTTATATTGAATCTACAACTAGACTTATGACTAAGACTCCGTGATTAATCTAAAACTTGTAAAAATTTGAAAGAAAAAGGGATTATTACAGAATTGATAATTCAGTTATACACTTAAGTATCTAATAGCACCTTAATTATTTTAACAAGTGAGTTTATGAACTACAGTAGATATTTACAATTAAAATAAAGGAGCTAATGAATATAATAATAAAAGAATGTATTAAAAGTAAAATCAGTAGCACCTGAGGTAGTCTATAGCACCTGGAGTATTTTAATGGCAAAATAGTGAACTTATTACACTTTAGCCCCTGAGAATAGCACCTTGATTATTTTAACAATTGTGAATATATAAACTGAGGTAGTTATTTAATGCTAAAATAAAGGAGAATATATATAAGGGACTAAATTAATTAATGGTGAATAAAGTTCAATGGACAGATAATCACTATGATATAATATTGATTTAGGAGTAAGATCTGATTTGTAATATATAAAAAGTTGAGCAATTAATTGCACTATAAAAAGTAGAGAAATATGAGGCAGCTGGTACTAGCTAGCAAAAGATAGTTTTGGGACTCACACAATAATGTAATTAGAATATACACTAATTGCTCACACAATATAAAAGGGACTAAAAACAGTAGTGGTAAACAGAATTAGCACTAAATTAGCACTAAACCAGTAGGGGTCATAATGCACCTGGGGAGGAATGGGAGGCATTCAGAATCGAGCCAAAGAAGAGGATGGCAGGTCCATTTTCTTGGGTTAGGTTAGGTTAGGTAAGGTTCGTCAAGAAACAGGACAAGTGTTTCCTGGTGAGAGCCTCTCACTGGCACCCAGGAACCTCCCTTGAGGGATACACCATGAGCAATCATCTTCAACAGTCATGGTGTGTGGCATTACCAATAGCTTTATTGAAATCCAAATTAACAACGTTGCATTGTTTATCATGGTCCACTGCCTCGAACACTTTACTGAAGAAGGTCAGTAACGTTGTCAAGCTTGAGCGACCTCGTCCCAGTCCACGTTGTGACTCGTTAATCAAATTATGCCCATCAAAGTGGCTTTTTATTGTTAGGTAAAAGGACATGTGCAATTAATACGACATTTTATTGTGACTTCTTTTTATATCGGCTACATAATTTCCTCGGACAATTTTACTACTATTGAAGTCGGGTTTAATGGGAGGTGGTTTTATGGTAATGACTTGTTCCCTGATTTTAAGGAAGGAATTGTATATGTATGGTTTACAATACTGACAAGATGAAGAATTAGACATATGGTAATCAGTCCCTCAGCCTTGGCTGAGGGACTGATTACCACATCTTTTTCACATCGTTCTACTGTCTTCAGGTTATGTCCTGGAATTTGTATTGATAAAGCCACTGGATGGCGAGACGTCTGCAATAAAGACACCCAGATGTTGCACATGTGTCTAATTCTTTAAAAATAGGGATTACATCTTCCACATCTCCAACACTACACCTGTTTGAAGTGTTATATTCAAAAATTAATGATCCACTAAGTTCTATTTTGTACTCTTTCAGAACCATTGGAACAAAAAGTTCATGAGGATCTTGGGACTTATTCTGATTTAATGGACCAAACAGTTAAATAACTGTCACAAGTGACTGTGATATTACAAACTGTTAAATAACTGTCACAAGTGACTGTGATATTACAAACTGTTAAATAACTGGTCGCTCCTGTCTGTCTCAACTACTGGATCACTACGACAAGGTCCTAAATGCACTAGAAGACAAAAAGAATGCAGATGTAATATATACAGACTTTGCAAAAGCCTTCGACAAGTGTGACCATGGCGTAATAGCGCACAAAATGCGCGCTAAAGGAATAACAGGAAAAGTCGGTCGATGGATCTATAATTTCCTCACTAACAGAACACAGAGAGTAGTCGTCAACAGAGTAAAGTCCGAGGCAGCTACGGTGACAAGCTCTGTCCCACAAGGCACAGTACTAGCTCCCATCTTGTTCCTCATCCTCATATCCGACATAGACAAGGATGTCAGCCACAGCACCGTGTCTTCCTTTGCAGATGACACCCGAATCTGCATGACAGTGTCTTCCATTGCAGACACTGCAAGGCTCCAGGCGGACATCAACCAAATCTTTCAGTGGGCTGCAGAAAACAATATGAAGTTCAACGATGAGAAATTTCAATTACTCAGATATGGTAAACATGAGGAAATTAAATCTTCATCAGAGTACAAAACAAATTCTGGCCACAAAATAGAGCGAAACACCAACGTCAAAGACCTAGGAGTGATTATGTCGGAGGATCTCACCTTCAAGGACCATAACATTGTATCAATCGCATCTGCTAGAAAAATGACAGGATGGATAATGAGAACCTTCAAAACTAGGGAGGCCAAGCCCATGATGACACTCTTCAGGTCACTTGTTATATCTAGGCTGGAATATTGCTGCACTCTAACAGCACCTTTCAAGGCAGGTGAAATTGCCGACCTAGAAAATGTACAGAGAACTTTCACGGCGCGCATAACGGAGATAAAACACCTCAATTACTGGGAGCGCTTGAGGTTTCTAAACCTGTATTCCCTGGAACGCAGGAGGGAGAGATACATGATTATATACACCTGGAAAATCCTAGAGGGACTAGTACCAAACTTGCACACGAAAATCACTCACTACGAAAGCAAAAGACTTGGCAGACGATGCACCATCCCCCCAATGAAAAGCAGGGGTGTCACTAGCACGTTAAGAGACCATACAATAAGTGTCAGGGGCCCGAGACTGTTCAACTGCCTCCCAGCACACATAAGGGGGATTACCAACAGACCCCTGGCAGTCTTCAAGCTGGCACTGGACAAGCACCTAAAGACAGTTCCTGATCAGCCGGGCTGTGGCTCGTACGTTGGTTTGCGTGCAGCCAGCAGCAACAGCCTGGTTGATCAGGCGCTGATCCACCAGGAGGCCTGGTCACAGACCGGGCCGCGGGGGCGTTGACCCCCGAAACTCTCTCCAGGTAAACTCCAGTGACTGTGATATTACAAACTGTTAAATAACTGTCACAAGTGACTGATATTACAAACAGTTTTCCACAGGTTAAATACAGTAATTAATTACTAAGATATAAGTTGTGTCTTGCTTGAACACAGTAAGAAAATAACTTAATAATCGAGCACATTTCTTTCTCATTATCAGTAAGTTATCCAAAGTTAGCTTTACCTGTACCTAATGTTTCTTTAAGCTTTGTTTTATATTGCTTAAAAAAACACCTAATTTGCTCTTGATTCGTCTTTGATCTATCGTAATTTGTTTTTCACCTAATTTCATAGTCACGTTTAGCTTTTCTTATCTCTTATTTTGACTTCTCTTTTAATATAAATACTTTGGCTCATGACGTCACTCTGTCTTCCACTGGTACGCCTATAAATTTCTCTTTTCTCGCCTGAAAGTTAGGCCTCATGTTCATCCATTTCACATAATTTCTACTCGATCTTATCTCCATATAAAGAATAAGTTTTCTTTAAGCAGCAGTTACAGTATTTAAAAAGCGGTCATATTGATAGTGTTCTTCGTTATTTAGGCACAGGTACGAAAACACTTGCACAAATTATCGTACTTAGTAACACATGTGTCAGTTACCTAGGTACACAAGTTAACATACATTTAGGCACAGGTGCACAAATTATCATACACAGTAACATATGTGTCAGTTACCTAAGGTAACCCCCTCAAAAATAAAGTCAGAGACTTATTTCCATTGAGATTCTTATTTCTCGGTCAACACATGGCATGCGTTCTCTATGTCTATTGTTATCCGCAGAACGTAAATCTTGGACCCTTAATATATTATCCTTACTAGCATAATTGAATTCAATATTAAATATAATCGATCTGTGACCGCTCGCACCAAGTACCTCCATAATCTCTAGATAAAGGTCCTTCCTTGAGAGCACCAAATCAAGCAGGTTATTTCTCCCTATTTGGTTCTATCACAAAATATGTTAAAAACACTGTACATGTTACTCAATACACTGACTCAACATCTGACTCAACACTCACATACAATATACTTACTTTGCAGTTGCTTGTGCAGGTGAAGTTGGCTGGCAAGGGCGTGACAACACTACCAGTTATATTACTGTGAACGAGACGATGATTCTGTGGTTAGTGGACGACGCTGATTCTCACCTTAATGACACCAACACGTTTAGCGTGAATTATTTTTGTTGTAATTATTATTAATTATTATTTATTAGTATTACTATTAGTAGTAGTATATTAAAGTCATCCCTGATACTGACATGCAAGTTATGATGTTGGAGAGCAGAGAGGAACATTAAGTGATGACTGGGACACAGACAGCCGGAGAAACAGAGAGTAACAGAAAATAAAGAATAGAGGAGAAAAGATGAAATATTATAAGAAAGAGGTACGCTAAGTTAGTTTTAAAAAATTACATTCCTTTATTGTTTTATTATTGTTCTCCCTCCCTCTCACCCCCCTCATGGCTCCCTCCCTCTCACCCCCCTCATGGCTCCCTCCCTCTCACCCCCCTCATGGCTCCCTCCCTCTCACCCCCCTCATGGCTCCCTCCCTCTCACCCCCCTCATGGCTCCCTCCCTCTCACCCCCCTCATGGCTCCATCCCTCTCACCCCCTCATGGATCCCTCCCTCTCACCCCCCTTATGGCTCCCTCCCGCTCACCCCCCTCATGGCTCCATCCCTCTCACCCCCTCATGGATCCCTCCCTCTCACCCCCCTCATGGCTCTCTCCCTCTCACCCCCCTCATGGCTCCCTCCCTCTCACCCCCCTCATGGCTCCCTCCCTCTCACCCCCCTCATGGCTCCCTCCCTCTCACCCCCCTCATGGCTCCATCCCTCTCACCCCCTCATGGATCCCTCCCTCTCACCCCCCTCATGGCTCCCTCCCTCTCACCCCCCTCATGGCTCCATCCCTCTCACCCCCTCATGGCTCCATCCCTCTCACCCCCCTCATGGATCCCTCCCTCTCACCCCCCTCATGGCTCCCTCCCTCTCATCCCCCTCATGGCTCCATCCCTCTCACCCCATCATGGCTCCCTTCCTCTCACCCACCCCGTGTTCCACTCCCATGTAACCCTCTCACTCCCATGTAACTCTCTTACTCCCATGTAACCCTCTCACTCCCATGTAACCCTCTCATTCCCGTGTAACCCTCTCACTCCCATGTAACCCTCTCACTCCCATGTAACCCTCTCACTCCCATGTAATTCTCTCACTCCCGTGTAACTCTCTCACTCCCATGTAATCCTCTCACTCCCATGTAACCCTCTCACTCCAATGTAATCCTCTCACTCCCATGTAACCCTCTCACTCCCATGTAACCCTCTCACTCCCATGTAACTCTCTTACTCCCATGTAACCCTCTCCCATGTAACCCTCTCACTCCCGTGTAACCCTCTCACTCCCATGTAACAGTCTCACTCCCATGTAACCCTCTCACTCCCATGTAATTCTCTCACTCCCGTGTAACTCTCTCATTCCCATGTAACCCTCTCACTCCCATGTAACCCTCTCACTCCCATGTAACCCTCTCACTCCCATGTAATCCTCTCACTCCCATGTAACCCTCTCACTCCCATGTAATCCTCTCACTCCCATGTAACCCTCTCACTCCCATGTAATCCTCTCACTCCCATGTAATCCTCTCACTCCCATGTAACCCTCTCACTCCCATGTAATTCTCTCAATCCCGTGTAACTCTCTCACTCCCATGTAACCCTCTCACTCCCATGTAATCCTCTCACTCCCATGTAACCCTCTCACTCCCATGTAATCCTCTCACTCCCATGTAATCCTCTCACTCCCATGTAATCCTCTCACTCCCATGTAACCCTCTCACTCCCATGTAATCCTCTCACTCCCATGTAACCCTCTCACTCCCATGTAATCCTCTCACTCCCATGTAATCCTCTCACTCCCATGTAATCCTCTCACTCCCATGTAACCCTCTCACTCCCATGTAACCCTCTCACTCCCATGTAACCCTCTCACTCCCATGTAATCCTCTCACTCCCATGTAACCCTCTCACTCCCATGTAATCCTCTCACTCTCATGTAATCCTCTCACTCCCATGTAACCCTCTCACTCCCATGTAATCCTCTCACTCTCATGTAATCCTCTCACTCCCATGTAATCCTCTCACTCTCATGTAATCCTCTCACTCCCATGTAATCCTCTCACTCCCAGAATTCTCTTTCTCCAGTGAATTGAATATTATTGGTTCACGCACCGCCAGGTAGATAATATTATTGGTTTACGCACCGCCAGGTAGATAATATTATTGGTTTACGCACCACCAGGTAGATAATATTATTGGTTTACGCACCACCAGGTAGATAATATTATTGGTTTACGCACCACCAGGTAGATAATATTATTGGTTTACGCACCACCAGATAGATAATATTATTGGTTTACGCACCACCAGGTAGATAATATTATTGGTTTACGCACCACCAGGTAGATAATATTATTGGTTTACGCACCACCAGGTAGATAATATTATTGGTTTACGCACCGCCAGGTAGATAATATTATTGGTTTACGCACCGCCAGGTAGATAATATTATTGGTTTACGCACCGCCAGGTAGATAATATTATTGGTTTACGCACCGCCAGGTAGATAATATTATTGGTTTACGCACCACCAGGTAGATAATATTATTGGTTTACGCACCGCCAGGTAGATAATATTATTGCTTTACGCACCGCCAGGTAGATAATATTATTGGTTTACGCACTGCCAGGTAGATAATATTATTGGTTTACGCACCGCCAGGTAGATAATATTATTGGTTTACGCACCGCCAGGTAGATAATATTATTGGTTTACGCACCGCCAGGTAGATAATATTATTGGTTTATGCACCACCAGATAGATAATATTATTGGTTTACGCACCACCAGGTAGATAATATTATTGGTTTACGCACCGCCAGGTAGATAATATTATTGCTTTACGCACCGCCAGGTAGATAATATTATTGGTTTACGCACCGCCAGGTAGATAATATTATTGGTTTACGCACCGCCAGGTAGATAATATTATTGGTTTACGCACCGCCAGGTAGATAATATTATTGGTTTACGCACCGCCAGGTAGATAATATTATTGGTTTACGCACCGCCAGGTAGATAATATTATTGGTTTACGCACCACCAGGTAGATAATATTATTGGTTTACGCACCGCCAGGTAGATAATATTATTGGTTTACGCACCGCCAGGTAGATAATATTATTGGTTTACGCACCGCCAGGTAGATAATATTATTGGTTTACGCACCGCCAGGTAGATAATATTATTGGTTTACGCACCGCCAGGTAGATAATATTATTGGTTTACGCACCGCCAGGTAGATAATATTATTGGTTTACGCACCGCCAGGTAGATAATATTATTGGTTTACGCACCGCCAGGTAGATAATATTATTGGTTTACGCACCGCCAGGTAGATAATATTATTGGTTTACGCACCGCCAGGTAGATAATATTATTGGTTTACGCACCGCCAGGTAGATAATATTATTGGTTTACGCACCGCCAGGTAGATAATATTATTGGTTTACGCACCGCCAGGTAGATAATATTATTGGTTTACGCACCGCCAGGTAGATAATATTATTGCTTTACGCACCGCCAGGTAGATAATATTATTGGTTTACGCACTGCCATGTAGATAATATTATTGGTTTACGCACCGCCAGGTAGATTAATAAGACACATGTGGGATACTTTGTCAATCAATGTTTATCTTATTTATTTCTCTCCAGTGAAATACTAAATTTAATCCACAGAGAATTTTCATCCATCGGCTGTTTCCCACCAAGGTACGGTGACCAGAAAGAAGAAGAAGCACTTTCACCATCATTCACTCCATCACTGTCTTGCCAGAGGCGCTCCTACACTATAGTTAAAAGCCTGCAGCAACAACACCCGTCCTTCACAGCACAGACACTGTACTTCCCACCTCCAGGACTCAAGTTCAGCTTGCCGGTCTCCCTCAGTCCCTGCATAAATATTATGTTGCTCACACTCCAAAAGCAGTCAAGTCATAAAACCATTTGTCTCTACTTGCTAATATCTAACACACTCACGCACGCTTGCTGGAAGTCCAAGCTCCTCTCACACAAAACCTTCTTTACTCCCTCCCTCTAACCTTTCCTAGGCCGATTTGCCAATCCCCAGGTACCTTACCCTCTTCCATATATTTATTAAATAAAAGCATCAACCATTCCAAAATTATATCCCCACCTGCTTTAAACATTTCTGTCTTTATACCACCAATCCCAGCTGTTTTACCCCCTTTCATTCCACGCACTGCCTCAGGCACTTCCCCACACTCATAACTGGCTCTTCGTCACTCCTACAATATATTATACCTCCCTGCCACATGCACGAAATGACGGCTTCCGTATCTTAAGATAAGATAAGATAAGATTTTCTTTGGATTTTTAACCCCGGACGGTTAGCCACCCAGGATAACCCAAGAAAGTCAGTGCGTCATCGAGGACTGTCTAACTTATTTTCATTGGGGTCCTCAATCTTGTCCCCCAGGATGCCACCCACACCAGTCGACTAACACCCAGGTACCTATTTGCTGCTAGGTGAACAGGACAATAGGTGTAAGGAAACACGTCGAAATATTTCCACCCGCCGGGAATCGAACCCGGGCCCTCCGTGTGTGAAGCGGGAGCTTTAGCCACAACATTTAACATTTCCTCAAAATATTCCCTCCATCTTCCCAGTACCTCTAACTCTCTATTTAATAGCTCTCCTCTCATATTTTTAACTGTCAACTCCATTCGTTCTTTCGATTTTCTCAACTTATTAATCTCACTCCAAAACTTTTATTTTATTCTGAACAAAATTTGTTGATAACATCTCACCCACTCTCTTATCTGCTCTCTTTTTACATTGCTTCACCACTCTCTTATCTACTCTCTTTTTACATTGCTTCACCACTCTCTTATCTACTCTCTTTTTACATTGCTTCACCACTCTCTTAACCTCTCTTTTTCTCTCATTATATTCCTCCTTCCATGAATCATTTCTACTTTGTAAAAACCTCTTATATGCTAACCTTTTCTCTCTTAGTGCTCTCTTTTCCTTATCTATCTATATATATATAGAAAGAGAGAGAGAGGAGAGAGAAAAGAGAGAGTGTGTGTTCAACAATACACAGAATACATCCATTAGGTAAAATCATACAATGCTTTCATTAATAACAAATAGAAAAAAAAAATCCCTCAAAAATTTTAGAAATCTGTAAACATCTTTATCAACAAAAAATTACAGACAATTATGGTAAATCTTTAAAAAAAAAAAGAAAGAAACTTGATGGAACAAATGGAAGAGCTGCAGAGTAAAAAGATAATTCTGTAACTGGAACAATACACAAATAACTCACACTTAAAAGAACAAAACAATTGACGACGTTTATGTCCAATTTGGATCATTAACCAGTGACTAGGGGCTCGATACGGTGTATGCTGCCAGTGGCCCTATTAACCCCAACAACCACAACCAGTGACTAATTACGGTCCAACCTGGACCGCAGCGTCGTTATAATTTTCATGTTCCTAAGTGCGGGTTATTTGTGTATTAAAAATGGCGGTTCTTACACGACGTGAGCAGTGAGGTAGTACTGTGTGGGGTCGGCAGTGGTCAGGTCACCCAGGTTGTCTATGAGGGCCAAGGTGGACCCCAGCTTCCCACACCTGTGTGTGTATACATCTGCGTCAGCATCACCCAGCATCATTATTGTAAATAATCTTAGAGTTAAAGGAACAACACTGCTTGATTTACTCTCTGAAAATAGTTATGATTACCTGTTTCTGCAACAAATTGATTTAAAAGGTTAAAAGAGTTTAAGTAGAAATAAAAACAGTGTTTATGAAGTGAAAAGTTCAGGAGACAGTGTGCCAAAAAAAAAAAAATAAGTTTACTGTGGAAAATACTGTATATATTTTCCAGAAATTCAGTATTTATATGTATATAGATGGCCATACTGTATTTAATAACATTTATGTCATAGAAAATGGGAAACTGAGCCTGGGGAGAAGGGACAGTCGCCATTTTGTTTGAATTGGAGTAGCAAACGTTGTGTATAATGGAAAGAATTTTTCGTGCTCTAGAGGTTAAAATTGAGCTGACACCTCTCAAATAGAAGGCGAAATTGTTGGATGTGCATTCCTGCATAACTTGAGATATCAGACGACTGGACAAGACAGCTCCAGGAACCTCAGATAAGTCTTATGTAGTAACCTGGCCAGTGTTATTTTCATAGATAGACAGTGAGGTTTTCTGAGTATGATACAACTTAATCTCCAGTTAAATTGGTGAGTGATTTTTAAGATATTCTCCTTCTGTTATGTAATTGTGCATATATATAACCATTTATTATTTTTAATATACAGTCCACAAATTTATATATTTACCAGCATTCCTGGTGACGTATATTTCATTTAATTAATAGGTCCAGAGCAACTTGTGGATATGACAGTGGTAGGTATCGAAGGGGGACATTTTTTGCGACCTAAGAGTCCCAAATTCCTACTTGTCTAACTGATAAATAATAATTATCTATGTTCATTTACTGTTATGTATATAATGATACATTCAGATAAATGCAATTTTCCACATTTACTGAAAAGGTTAATATAAAATTACTTTGAAAAAGGCATTAAACATATATTAAACTCCACAGGAAGGTCTCTCCTACTTTATGATGAAGCTTTTATTATTATTAAAGTGTTAAACCCATAATTGTCATAGAGCAGTGCAGGGAGTGATGTGCGAGAGCATTAATGTGTGTGAAGGTGCGGGAGTGTGCGAAGGTAGAGGTTAATGGAGGTAGGACAGATTGCAAGAGCAAAATTTCAATCAAATTTGGTGCACTGGGTAAGTCTGTCTTTAAAATCAAAGAGAACCTGCTTAAAATACGGGACTTCAACAGAGATGTCAAAAGTGAATCCCGCGATCCCGCTAATTAACAAGACAATCTATTTGGATATGGCGGACTGACAGTCCTCACAGAGCGGTGCTGTAGTTTCTCCTTGTGGTGTCTGTGAGGGAGTCGCGTCTGTCCCATTCGTAAGGAGCAGAATTGTCTCGCATTTTTTAACATTATAAATTTTGCCAAAGCTTGCGTATATGTGAACAAGGAGTATGTACACATGGGGCAAGTACGCTTATGTCATGACCAGACCCAGTGCTTAGATAATAACCATTATTGTTTCTTTTATAAATAGTACATGTTAATAAAGGAAAAGTTTGTCTGTGTTTAAGTTAATTTATTGTGGTCCTGATGAGGGAGGTCTGGTGGAATTTTCCCAATTGACAACTACAGGTGAGTTGCAAACTACTGCTTAACAAACGATTGAAAGAGCATAATTTAAATTGTCATAGTCCTTCACCACCTCCTGGTTCACCTTACCTGGTTCACCCAGTGACCAGGTATGCCGCCATGTTGAGCTGCCAGCTCAACATGTACATTCAGTACGCAGTCACACATGTACACACATCTATTACACTATGTCACTGTGGAATTATTCTTTGAACTTTGTCTTATGTATGGATCTTGTCCTGTACAGGCTTATGGACTTAGCTTCTGACTGCCATAGTCATTGTTGAACTTCTGTCAGCTTTCTTTTTGGAACTTTGCCTCTCGGAGCATGGGTCGTCTGGTCCTACGTGGACCAGTGTGCACTTAGTGAAGATAGCACATAGCGGTAGTCTAACTCTATGACCAAGAATGGTTTTTGCACTGGGTGGGCTCTTCAGATTCCGTAATACACCACCTACTCATACCCACACCCACCCAATATTTAATGTCTTAATGTGTGTTCAGGCGAAGAGGCATTAGTCTCTCAACTTATTTTTTTACTAACGAATAAATTCATCAGGAGGACTGACTCACTCTCGCGCAGCAGCGATGACCCCATCCATGGCGGTGGTGTTGGAGAAGTGGTAGCATGCACTCTGGTTCACCGAAGGCACGAAGCCATCAGGACAAGTGACTGAAAGTGCAGATTATCTTCAGAAAACACAGTACCAAAACACAGATAGACATATGTAACCTAGCGAGAATATACCTAAAAAAAAAACTAATGCAATCTAGAAAGGCTGGGGGAGGGATGTATTAAATATGACTAATACACTTAATCAGAAACCTTACTTGAATATATTAATCATAGTCAATGAATAATAATAATAATAATAATAATAATAATAATAATAATAATAATAATAATAATAATAATAATAAAAATAATATTTCTACAAATATATGATACAACTTACACAGACCATAGCTGACATCACTGACATACTATATAGAAAGCCCCTGGTTATGCAGAGCATTTCCCCGTAACTTAGGTTAATTTTGTCCTAAGGAAGGATGCGACCTCCACCATTCGACTGATACCCAGGTACCTGCTTACTGCTAGGTGAACAGGGACAACAGGTGTTTTAAATAAACACGTCCCACTGTTTCCACCCATACCAGCAGAACGAGCCGCGCACCTCAGTGTGTGAGGTGAATGTGTTTCAAGCGAGCTACGGCTGGTAACACAATTTATCTGGTATTGGTTCACATTTTCCTTTCTAATATGACGGCCCTCGTCCACTGCGATCCTGTTATCTTTATCAGCTTGCTGGTCAGTTTCTCTTCCACTGTCTGAAGCTTGTTGGTTGTGTACTCAGCTCACACTGAGGTCCATGGTTCGATCTCCGGTACGGGTGTAAACACTGGGGCGTGTTTCCTTAAGACACCTGAGTCCCTGTTCACCTAGCAGTAAATAGGTACCTGGGTGTTAGCCTGCTGGTATGAGTCTCATCCTGGGGACAAAATTAACGTAATTTGCCCGAAATGATCTACATAACCAGGGGCTTTCTATATAGTATGTCACTGATGTCAGCCATGCTCTGTATAGATTGTATAATGTACGTGTACAAATAAAGATTATTATTATTATTATTATTATTATTATTATTATTATTATTATTATTATTATTGTTATTGTTATTATTATTATTATTATTATTATTATTATTATTATTATTATTATTATTATTATTATTATTATTATTATTATTATTATTATTTTGTTCTTTAATAATTTTTCTGAGTGTCGTAGTAGCAAAATCGATTTTTGATATATAGGAATTTACTGAGCGAATGTTCCATGGTTAGTATTTTTTATTATATATATATATTTTTATCTAAGTCTTCCAACCACTTTTCTGTAATGAATTTATTTCATTAATTTTACACGGACGTTTGTAAGCCAGTCAGGTCTGTACTATAAAAAACTATCCATGTGGACTTTTTTTTAGATTTCGGCACAATTTGTAATTTTTTATTTATCTGTGAGTTTACTCTCTGGTTGTCAGAACTCAGAGATTTTTCCAGAGATTAATTTACTTTAGTTTCATATTCTTTAAAGAATTGTGATGCTATTCTACATTTTTTTTAAGAATTCTGATATTATTTTACATTTTTTTTAAACTGTGATGCTATTTTACATTTTTTAAGAATTGTGATGCTATTTTGTCTAGGACTATATTTTTTATCTTTCCTATCTGCAGCAGTAGTTTCTTAAACTTCTAAGATATTTTAATGTCCTCCATTTATATTAATGATTTTTTTTTTGGGGGGGGATTAATTCTGCAACTTTCAATATGTCTTCTGTGAACACTAGATTTTCACTTTCATTATCTCATATATTTCCTACATATTTATTACTGTTGGTGAACAGGTTAGGTTAGGTAAGTTTTGTCAGGAAACAGGACAAGTGTTTCCTGACGCGGGTCTTAGTCATATGATGGAGCTGGAGCTTTTGGTCACCTGACTGAAGCCTTCCACTGGCTTATCCCTCCACCCCTTTAAAAATTATGGTTATGTAACTGGTGAACAGATTACATTGTTTTAATGTAATAACAAATTTCCTCTAATGCCTCTCCTTGCACACTCCCCCGGGGGAAAGACTCACAGGTGCAGGGTAAGACGAGGGTGGCATTCCAGGTGGGGTTTTGTCCCTGGGCCTGCTGGCACACCACAGCTCCTTCTGAAGACCTGACACCTCCCTCAGCTCCCTCCATCATGAAGTTTCCAACACATCTATAGGTGAGTATGTCTCCGGGGACGCGACCAATGGGCACACTCCCGTCCCACCTGCCAGGCTTCTGATTCCAGGTGGTGGGTCCGTCTATCCCTAGAGGTGGACAGGTGATCTCTGAAACGCGTACGAAACTCATTTTCAGAATGGATGACACTTATATTCTCATTATAAACAGATGCACGAGCCATGCGTATGATGGCGCACCTTTTCAAGGACTGGTGGAGTTTCTACTTTCCGGTCATGTTATATTTAGGAACAATTATGCTAATGTATTATATGAAGATGCAAATAATTCTGACTTTAGGTTAAGTAAGGTTCGTCAGGAAACGAGACAAGTGGACCTGCTCCGCATGGGTCAGTAGACCTGTTGCAGTGTTCCTTCTTTCTTATGATGAGGGTCTTTTTCATTCCCACTATAAGAGACTATTAAAGCCCAAGAAGTTTCTTCACCCAGTTCGCAATCAAAATACATCACCTTGATCGTAGTCCTTCGGGCGAACTCTCACCCTGGAGGTGGCGACAGCGTGGCCGCTCACACTCAGCGGACCCCACAAAGAACGTGTTGTCAGTGCTGACTGTGAGGGAAAACAATAAAACACGATGGTAAACTATTACTGAGTATTCTCGGAGAAGCGCTTAGCCCTTAGGAGTCATAAAGCGAATTGGGAATGGGAGACTATCAGGACTGATCCAAGGAAGGGGAGAGTACATCCAGTTCCTTGAATCAAGATCCCTTTACTAGTATATGATGAGAGGAAAAATATTTATATTTAACCTCATATATACATACGTTTATATGTCTTAAATGAAATTATTTTTTAAGTGAGGTAGTTTAATTATTATTTTTTAAGAAGATACAAATAAAGACACTTCAATCAGACATACACAGGCAAACTTGGTTAATTATGAAGTTACTTTAGGAAAATAAACTAAGCTTATGCGAATTTATAGGAATTCTAAAAATGCTAACATGGATAAAAAAACACAAATTAATATTATTACAAGAAGTTAGAGTAACCAGCACCAGTCAAAAATTTCGCTACCGTCACTGTCGAAAGACTCGCCTAAAAGTTCCCTACAGGCAACCAGGTAATTAAAAAAACCACGAAGAGGACTAAAAAGGCCTAAGTCGTGGGAAAACAGTCAATATGTGTACCAGGCAAGGTGCCCACCACAAGCTACGCTACACACAGGTGGGGCAGGAACACTTATAACCAGCTGGCTGAGGACGAGATATGTGTACACAACCTCATTTCACAGTTTCACCTCAAAATGAAGATTGTTGTTGTAAGAGAGTGGTCAAACTGCGCTCAGCCGGATCCTGTATAACTTGTTTCTTGTCTTGATGATTTGCTGGCCTGCCACCGCCCGAGGACACATCTGTGTATGTGGCCCATGAAGCCACTGCAGATGGAAGTTTACTACAGAGAGAACTCATTATAGCAACCTTTGCCTCGGAATCTGCCTGTTCATTTCCCCGGACGTCTGTATGACCCGGGCACCAAATGACCTCCATATCCTTGTGCCGTGCATGAAGTTCGTCTAATCACTTCTGGATCTTTTAGATAACAACATGGACATACTTACGGAGCTGATCTAGCTAACAGTTCTTAGCTTGTAATAACGTCGAAACTCTCAGCCTTTTCCAGTAAACACCATTCTTTTGAGAGAGAGAGAGAGAGAGAGAGAGAGAGAGAGAGAGAGAGAGAGAGAGAGAGAGAGAGAGAGAGAGAGAGAGAGAGAGAGAGAGAGAGAGAGAGAGAGAGAGAGAGAATTATTCCGATTTATCAAGAATGACTTACCATATTTACCACCTTGCTGAGTGACGGGTCTGAGGGAGCAGAAGCATCCCTCACCCACCACCAGCTACCACTCGCAGATTTAAGGAAGTTCTTGCCAACATTACCACCAAAACCATTTCCTGAAACAAAAATTATACTTCATCGTTCTTTATTAAATATCTTAATACAATTTATTCTTAATTATCAAACTGTTAGTTGCAACTTTTAGAGATCGGGAATGTCTGTGAGGTGAATGTAGAAGAAGACATTGATGTCACTGATGGTAATAGTCGTAAGGAAGTACAGAAAGAACAAATAAACAAATATGTATAGAAGGGCGTGACACAGTGCAGGTTCCTCTACCTCAGTGATCCAGGAAAGGTATCACCACTTCCTGTGAGGCCAGTTCTTTCTTCCTCGATGATCTGCGGAAGCAAAGGTATCCAGGTATTCCATGAGTCCAGCTTCCTCTCCCTCACATCATTTGAAGTCAATCGGAGGAAATATTCACAAGTCATCGTGTGGAACTCTCCCATTTTCAATACAAATGACAAACTGGCACCTAGTCATAAGCCAGTTCGAACCTTCCACCAAGACAAAATAGTTCAGGCTAATCAGAAGAGGCTTCCTCTGGTTATCTCACAGAGATCAACATCTCAGTGGATTTATCTAGTAAATTTGGGCTTAATACGTCTCAGTAACAATACAAACCTTTCTTCGAGCAAAATACACCACCAATAATTTTGTAGCCGCCCAGAAGTGGCACTCCATAACTATGAATTTTCTGTATATATGTAAATATTACCCATCTCTGTACAAACATTGTATCATCCTGAAGTAAAAAATTATTATTGTAATTATTATTATTATTATTATTATTATTATTATTATTATTATTATTATTATTATAATTATTGATATAATAATAATAATTATTATTGTTATTATTATTATTATTATTATTTTTATTATTATTATTATTATTATTATTATTATTATTATTATTATTATTATTATTATTATTATTATTATTATTATTATTGATATAATAATAATAATTATTATTGTTATTATTATTATTATTATTATTATTATTATTATTATTATTATTATTATTATTATTATTATTATTATTCTCATGTAGTCAGGGTTGAAGATTTGAAGCCGATCGGAAGAGGCATTCACAAATTATTGCATGAAAAAGAGCATAGCACTTTTCCTAATGTCGTCAATAAAATAAGCAAATTGGGGCGTACACAGTCCAAAATCAATGGAGAAATGACATGTTGATACCGACAAGATGTAGGAAAGACAGTTACGCTGTTCAGCACATTTACTGGACTGAAGAAGACACTCGTGGCGAAACGTTTCTTTTAATAAATGTCCTGAACTGTATATAAGTGTCTTTTAACACAAAAATCAATGCGATGTTTACACTGAGACAAGTACAAGAGCGAAACGTAGTGAGGAAGAGTAATTATAGCAGCAGTTTTAATGACAAGTTCGTAGCTAACTTATTAAGTCATCTACGACAGTAAATGCTATTTGCATACATCTCTGACCTATATTTTCCACCGTCTTCAAGATATTTCAACTGATACAATTTAAACCATTTACCTATATTTAAAACACCAGTTTTTTTAGGTTATATTCTGGGTGGGGGTCAACGCCCCCGCGGCCGGTCTAGTTCAGAGATTGTCTTATGTATACATTATTTTAATGCTTTTAATAATTTTTCTTCTTACTGTTCAGCTCACAAGGCCGATAATCTTTTCTTCTTAGCTTGGTAACACAGGCATTCCAGTATCATTCCAACTGGTCAGTATCATTCCAACTGGTCAGTACCATTCCAACTGGTCAGTATCATTCCAACTGGTCAGTATCATTCCAACTGGTCAGTATCATTCCAACTGGTCAGTATCATTCCAACTGGTCAGTATCATTCCAACTGGTAAGTATCATTCCAGCTGGTCAGTACCATTGCAACTGGTCAGTATCTTTCCAACTGGTCGGTATCAATCCAGCTGGTCAGTATCATTCCAGCTGGTGTGTATCAGTCCAACTGGTCAGTATCATTCCAGCTGGTCGGTATCAGTCCAACTGGTCAGTATCAGTCCAACTGGTCAGTATCATTCCAACTGGTCAGTATCATTCCAACTGGTCAGTATCATTCTAACTGGTAAGTATCATTCCAGCTGGTCAGTACCATTGCAACTGGTCAGTATCATTCCAACTGGTCGGTATCAATCCAATTGGTCAGTATCATTCCAGCTGCTGTGTATCAGTCCAACTGGTCAGTATCATTCCAACTGGTCGGTATCAATCCAACTGGTCAATATCATTCCAGCTGGTGTGTATCAGTCCAACTGGTCAGTATCATTCCAGCTGGTGTGTATCAGTCCAACTGGTCAGTATCATTCCAGCTGGTGTGTATCAGTCCAACTGGTCAGTATCATTCCAGCTGGTGTGTATCAGTCCAACTGGTCAGTATCATTCCAGCTGGTGTGTATCAGTCCAACTGGTCAGTATCATTCCAGCTGGTCGGTATCATTCCAACTGGTCAGTATCAGTCCAACTGGTCAGTATCATTCCAGCTGGTGTGTATCAGTCCAACTGGTCAGTATCATTCCAGCTGGTGTGTATCAGTCCAACTGGTCAGTATCATTCCAGCTGGTGTGTATCAGTCCAACTGGTCAGTATCAGTCCAACTGGTCAGTATCAGTCCAACTGGTCAGTATCATTCCAACTGGTCAGTATCAGTCCAACTGGTCAGTATCAGTCCAACTGGTCAGTATCAGTCCAACTGGTCAGTATCAGTCCAACTGGTCAGTATCATTGCGTAAATACAGTGGTGAGGTTGACGTAACATTCTACAACAGGAAGCATCGAGGGACTAAACAACGAGTGTGAGACTCACTTTAGATACGAAATTCATTTAACTTGGCGGTGAAGTTGGAAAATTTTACTGCCTCAGTACACTGCCTGCCTTGGCTTCAAATTATTTGTAATCTCTCTGTACTCTGTGTACTTGGCTTCAAATTATTTGTAATCTCTCTGTACTCTGTGTACTTGGCTTCAAATTATTTGTAATCTCTCTGTACTCTGTGTACTTGGCTTCAAATTATTTGTAATCTCTCTGTACTCTGTGTACTTGGCTTCAAATTATTTGTAATCTCTCTGTACTCTGTGTACTTGGCTTCAAATTATTTGTAATCTCTCTGTACTCTGTGTACTTGGCTTCAAATTATTTGTAATCTCTCTGTACTCTGTGTACTTGGCTTCAAATTATTTGTAATCTCTCTGTACTCTGTGTACTTGGCTTCAAATTATTTGTAATCTCTCAGTACTCTGTGTACTTGGCTTCAAATTATTTGTAATCTCTCAGTACTCTGTGTACTTGGCTTCAAATTATTTGTAATCTCTCAGTACTCTGTGTACTTGGCTTCAAATTATTTGTAATCTCTCAGTACTCTGTGTACTTGGCTTCAAATTATTTGTAATCTCTCTGTACTCTGTGTACTTGGCTTCAGATTATTTGTAATCTCTCAGTACTCTGTGTACTTGGCTTCAAATTATTTGTAATCTCTCAGTACTCTGTGTACTTGGCTTCAAATTATTTGTAATCTCTCAGTACTCTGTGTACTTGGCTTCAAATTATTTGTAATCTCTCAGTACTCTGTGTACTTGGCTTCAAATTTGTAGTGCCATAATACACTCCCTCCTTGTGTCACATCATGTGTCACTATTCACATCATGTGTCACATCATGTGTCACTATTCACATCATGTGTCACATCATGTGTCACTATTCACATCATGTGTCACTTGTAATCATTTGCTATTATTCCTGTAATTCTAATATTACATCTAATAGGCTGCTTGTTATTTGTATTACTGGTTGGTAATGAACAATTAGAATAATTTGATAGTCTAATCTAATAAAATCATCAGTTTTATTTACTCTAAGCCTCTTTCATCTGCAAATTTTGAGACTGAAGCGTAAGTCACTTCTGACGTTATGACGAACTTGTCCTTAAAGTGACCCTTGAGGAATGTCATTTATGTTAGGTAATAGTACACAGATGCAATTAACATTTTGTCTATAATTTTACCATTATTATCTATTTATTTTATATCTGGGCTTTGTGGTGCATATACAGTGAGGACGACCAATAACTTCCACTCACAGAAGCAGCATTCCACCCACCTAGTGAACTTCCAGCTATACTTTTAAAAGGCGAAGATACATTGGTTTGTTGAGCTTTTCCTCGAATCAAGAGATCCTCTGGCATCAAGGTGCTTCCCTTGAGGTAGTTCAACTGACAGAACAAGAGACCTTGACTTTAAAATAAGGAACATTTGACGAGGATACATTAATTTGTTAGGTAAAAGGACACAAGTGCAACTAATATGATATTTTACTGTGGCAACGTTTCGCTCTCCAGGACCTTTCTCAGGCTTGACAAAGCTTGAGTCCTCTTACTAAACATATTGTCGGAAATTCTACCAACATTATTACATAAATTACTTTGATAAAATGTTCCTAAGAATGATAGGAAAATTAAAGGGCGGTAGTTTCAGCACTGAACTAGACCTGCTGTCCCATCCAGTTACTGCTGAGTCAAGGAAATATGCTGAAGTACCTTACCTGCGTTCCCCTGAAACACGCCAATGCTCTGCAGAGTGTAGTTGGGACCGTCACCAATGATGACGTGGTCGTAAGTAGCGTGGTAGCTGAGGCTCGTGCTGTCAGTCAACAAGAACTGTCGAGTGAAGTGGAAGTTGAAACACATTCAGAGACAAGCTACGCAATGGTTCTCACAGCTAAATAAAGTTACGAAGGAGTAAGTAAGTAAGTAAGTAAGTAAGTTTATTCAGGTATACACAAATACAGTTACATAGAATTATCATACATAGCAGCATATGTGTAGAGAACCTGGGATAACCCAGAAAAGTCAGACAGAGTGACTTATTTCCATTGGGGTCCTTTAAAATATTTGATGTGCAGCTTGTGCTACGAGGACACCAAGAATCATAATTACATTCAAGAAGGTTTCCTGACCTCATCAGCTGACAGATCTTGGATACTTTTAAGAGAGGTAAGCGCTAAACCCATATGCGTCAATATACAAATAACTCGCTCATAGGAGAAAGAAACTTACGACGACCTTACGGACAGACTCGGTCCATTAACTTGTGTGTGAGACTAGTTAATGGTACAAGTCGGATCGTAACACTGTCGTAAGTTTCTCTCTCTCCTATGTGAGGGTTGTGTATTGTTGCAGTCACGGTATTGTTGCAGTTACGGTATTGTTGCAGTCACGGTACTGTTGCAGTCACGGTATTGTTGCAGTCACGGTATTGTTGCAGTCACGGTATTGTTGCAGTTACGGTATTGTTGCAGTCACGGTGCTGTTGCAGTCACGGTATTGTTGCAGTCACGGTATTGTTGCAGTCACGGTATTGTTGCAGTTACGGTATTGTTGCAGTCACGGTACTGTTGCAGTCACGGTATTGTTGCAGTTACGGTACTGTTGCAGTCACGGTACTGTTGCAGTCACGGTACTGTTGCAGTCACCGTACTGTTGCAGTCACAGTACTGTTGCAGTCACGGTACTGTTGCAGTCACGGTACTGTTGCAGTCACGGTACTGTTGCAGTCACGGTACTGTTGCAGTCACGGTACTGTTGCAGTCACGGTACTGTTGCAGTCACGGTACTGTTGCAGTCACGGTACTGTTGCAGTCACGGTACTGTTGCAGTCACGGTACTGTTGCAGTCACGGTACTGTTGCAGTCACGGTACTGTTGCAGTCACAATACTGTTGCAGTCACGGTACTGTTGCAGTCACGGTACTGTTGCAGTCACGGTACTGTTGCAGTCACGGTACTGTTGCAGTCACGGTACTGTTGCAGTCACAATACTGTTGCAGTCACGGTACTGTTGCAGTCACGGTACTGTTGCAGTCACGATACTGTTGCAGTCACGGTACTGTTGCAGTCACGGTACTGTTGCAGTCACGGTACTGTTGCAGTCACGGTACTGTTGCAGTCACGGTACTGTTGCAGTCACGGTACTGTTGCAGTCACGGTACTGTTGCAGTCACGGTACTGTTGCAGTCACGGTACTGTTGCAGTCACGGTACTGTTGCAGTCACGGTACTGTTGCAGTCACGGTACTGTTGCAGTCACGGTACTGTTGCAGTCACAGTATTGTTGCAGTCGCGGTACTGTTGCAGTCACGGTACTGTTGCAGTCACGGTACTGTTGCAGTCACGGTACTGTTGCAGTCACGGTATTGTTGCAGTCACGGTATTGTGGCATTCACGGTACTGTTGCAGTCACGATACTGTTGCAGTCACGGTACTGTTGCAGTCACGGTACTGTTGCAGTCACGGTACTGTTGCAGTCACGGTACTGTTGCAGTCACGGTACTGTTGCAGTCACGGTACTGTTGCAGTCACGGTACTGTTGCAGTCACGGTACTGTTGCAGTCACGGTACTGTTGCAGTCACGGTACTGTTGCAGTCACGGTACTGTTGCAGTCACGATACTGTTGCAGTCACGGTACTGTTGCAGTCACGGTACTGTTGCAGTCACGGTACTGTTGCAGTCACGGTACTGTTGCAGTCACGGTACTGTTGCAGTCACGGTACTGTGCCTTGTTGTTCTTCAACACAATATTTGGCAAGTCGCAACAAGTGATGTAACCTGACTATATATTAGATAAAAAGAGATATATGCAGTTAATGTGACATTTTATTGTGGCAACGTTTCGCTCTCAGAGCCCCTGGAGAGCGAAACATTGCCACAATAAAAGCCACATTAGTTGCATCTATGTTCTTTTACCTACTCTTTTCTTCGGTAATTCTACCAGCTTGACTATAGACTAAATACTGAAGACAGGTCAAGACAGGTCAACACGAACTAAGTTCTTGTCTTGTAGCTACAAATTGGTAATCGTAAATAGGTATCACACTACAGTAACTTTTATACGACCAGCAGTGTTCACTGCCAAGTATAATACATATTGTCATGGAACCTACTCACACCTTGAAGGATTTTATGTTAATCTCACCTGGAAGACGAGAGGCCGTATGGTTCCATTCTCGTACCTGTTCATAGCCACCAGGTTGTCTAAACCTGCAAATATTATATAGACTTAATATGGGAATTTATTTTTACATAGGACTGGCAGAGATGATGATAAACAATTGTGGAAAGATGAAAGTTAAGACACATGTGCAACATCTGGATATCTTTATTGTAGACGTTTCGCCATCCAGTGGCTTTATCAATACAGATTGTAGGACATAATAGGAAGACAGTAGAACTATATACAAAAGATGAGGTAATCAGTCCCTCGGCCTTGGAGTTAGTGTTCACAGCATCGTGGTGGAGGAGAATCTGGAGCAAAGACAAGAAGACTGGCGTTTCTATAAGCGTCAGTGGATAGGGACGGGCAGCAGACGAGGGCAGTCACTGGTAGGCGGGATTCCCCAGTGGAAGTAGGTCCTTCCCAAAGAGATGGGTTAGTTGCAGCAGCTGTGAAGAAGGTCTTGTAGATGTCCTCTGACGCCTATATAACCGCCAGTCTTCTTGTCTTTGCTCCAGATTCTCCTCCACCACGATGCTGTGAACACTAACTCCAAGGCCGAGGGACTGATTACCTCATCTTTTGTATATAGTTCTACTGTCTTCCTATTATGTCCTAGAATCTGTATTGATAAAGCCACTGGATGGCGAAACGTCTACAATAAAGATATCCAGATGTTGCACATGTGTCTTAACTTTCATATTGTCGGTATTTTATACCTTTCTTGCACAATTGTGGAAAGTAATGGGAATGTAAGTTTAATGAAAATAGGTTGATGGCACTCAATATTCCCTCTCTGGAAAGACGCGGAATTAATCAGGATGCGACTGTAGTGTACTAATGACCATTAGGAATAAATAAAACGTGTTGAAAATGTGTAACCAGGACTGGATTCATCTCGGGCAATTTAAATTTAGAAAGTATATATGGTAGCACTGGCTTTGTAATTAAGTCGTAGATAAACGAAATACACTACTAGGTAGAGTCCTAGAAGCAAGAACTTTGGGTAGCTTTAAATACAAGATGGACTGGTACGTGAGTGCGTTTGAGTGAATGTGAATTGAACCTGCCTAGCACACTGGCCAGTAGGTCTACTGCAGTGCTCCACTGTTCCTATGTGTGACTGTTTTAAAGTATGACAGTCAAACAAGTTACACTCATAACGGATACGGAGTTAAAACCAATGGCAAATCAGGTCTAAAATGATCAGGGCAGTGAGTTAACTACTGTGTCATGTTAACCTTCCTAGGACACAGAAATATACCTAATTCGAATAATCTTATTAGACAATTACTGTGGTTAACACATTGGCCTGTCAATTATAGGACAGACTTGCCATGGGTTCTAACTCCCATCCGTTCTGAGAGTAATTTATTTGACTGTCAAGCCACATCTGTTACGAGGCATTAATGATCGTTTCAAATATAATGTGTTGTCACCATTAGCATGTTTTACAAGCAAGAAGGAACCTACTTAACCTAACTTCATCCGACCTACGAGTTATTTACAATCGTGTACTTACACACAGTGCGCAGATGTAAAGTACAACCTGGTTTGTGGTCACTGTTTGAAGAGAAACACTCCCGAAACATCGGAACTTACAGCCTTTCAAAACGTAGTGGTTACTCAGTGTGTTTGTGGTAGCTTTGCGAGGACAGTGGTAGCGGACAGTTGAAAGTTCCAGTTACAACGAGAATGAGGTTGCATTTTTGGTCAATACCGCGAGGCCTGGTCATAGATCGGGCCGCGGGGGCGTTGACCCTCCCTACACTCTCCAGGTATTAGGTGAGAAACTATTGCGCGCGCACACACACACACACACACACACACATCTTTTTTATTAACACACTGGCCGATTCCCACCAAGGCAGGGTGGCCCGAAAAAGAAAAACTTTCACCATCATTCACTCCATCACTGTCTTGCCAGAAGGGTGCTTTACACTACAGTTTTTAAACTGCAACATTAACACCCCTCCTTCAGAGTGCAGGCACTGTGCTTCCCATCTCCAGGACTCAAGTCCGGCCTGCCGGTTTCCCTGAATCCCTTGATAAATGTTACTTTGCTCACACTCCAACAGCACGTCAAGTATTAAAAACCATTTGTCTCCATTCACTCCTATCAAACACGCTCACGCATGCCCGCTGGAAGTCCAAGCCCCTCGCACACAAAACCTCCTTTACCCCCTCCCTCCCTTTCCTAGGCCGACCCCTACCCCGCCTTCCTTCTACTACAGACTGAAACACTCTTGAAGTTATTCTGTTTTGCTCCATTCTCTCTACATGTCCGAACCACCTCAACAACCCTTCCTGAGCCCTCTGGACAACAATTTTGGCAATCCCGCACCTCCTTCTAACTTCCAAACTACGAATTCTCTGCATTATATTCACACCACACATTGCCCTAAGACATGACATCTCCACTGCCTCTAGCCTTCTCCTCGCTGCAACATTCATCACCCATGCTTCACACCTATACAGGAGCGTTGGTAAAACTATACTCTCATACATTCCCCTCTTTGCTTCCAAGGACAAAGTTCTGTCTCCACAGACTCCTAAGTGCATCACTCACCCTTTTCTCCTCATCAATTCTATGATTCACCTCATCTTGCATAGACCCATCCGCTGACACGTTAACTCCCAAATATCTGAATACGTTCACCTCCTCCATACTCTCTCCCTCCAATCTGATATCCAATCTTTCATCACCTAATCTTTTTGTTATCCTCATAACCTTACTCTTTCCTTTATTCACTTTCAATTTTCTTCTTTTACGTACCCTACCAAATTCATCCACCAACCTCTGCAACTTCTCTTCAGAATCTCCCAAGAGCACAGTGTCATCAGCAAAGAGCAACTGTGACAACTCCCACTTTATGTGTGATTCTTTATCTTTTAACTCCACGCCTCTTGCCAAGACCCTCGCATTTACTTCTCTTACAACCCTATCTATAAATATATTAAACAACCACGGTGACATCACACATCCTTGTCTAAGGCCTACTTTTACTGGGAAATAATCTCCCTCTTTCCTACATACTCTAACTTGAGCCTCACTATTCTCGTAAAAACTCTTCACTGCTTTCAGTAACCTACCTCCTACACCATACATCTGCAACATCTGCCACAGTGCCCCCCTATCCACCCTGTCATACGCCTTTTCCAAATCCATAAATGCCACAAAAACCTCTTTAGCCTTATCTAAATACTGTTCACTTATATGTTTCACTGTAAACATCTGGTCCACACACCCTCTACCTTTCCTAAAGCCTCCTTGTTCATCTGCTATCCTATTCTCCGTCTTACTCTTAATTCTTTCAATAATAACTCTACCATACACTTTACCAGGTATACTCAACAGACTTATCCCCCTATAAATTTTGCACTCTCTTTTATCCCCTTTGCCTTTATACAAAGGAACTATAATATATATACATATATATATATATATATATATATATATATATATATATATATATATATATATATATATATATATATATATATATATATATATATATATATCAATAGACTAGAGCCCTGCCTGGGAATCTTGACCGTCCCCAGTAGTAGTTTCGAATCCTGCTGAGTGCGATCTTTCTTTGTATATATACTTATATATATATATATATATATATATATATATATATATATATATATATATATATATATATATATATATATATATATATATATATATATAGTATATATATATATATATATATATATATATATATATATATATATATATATATATATATATATATATATATATATATATATATATATATATATATATAATGTTTTTTTGCTGCGTGCCATAAGCCACACCGACAAACGGGTCATCTTATGCCAAAGACTCGTGTAAGATTTTTCCTGAGGATAAACTAAGTAAAAATAATTGTTTCATTCAGCTAAGGAAGACCTCAGCAGATATAGTTACGAGAATTAACATTGTCTGTAAATTCTTAATTTCCCCCAAAACAAAGTTCCTGTTATATGCCTTGAAAGTGACCTACAAACAGCCAGACAATTTCTTATGAATAGGCATATCAGTGTTGAAATTGATAAAGTGTTATTTGCAGAGACTAAGCAAAATATATATTGTTAAGGTTAAATACAGGCCTATGGTATTAGTATATACTTTATGAGTTATTATAATTGTAAGGTTTATCTTACGTACAAGACATTTTTGCCTACATAATTGTGTTGTGCAGGTTCTGTGTACTTTATTTCATGTTGTTTATTTTGACGAGCGAGATGTATACATGACCACTGGTCAGGTTCATAACATATAGGTATTTTTCAGGATTTCCCACGTTTTTTCCTGTTGGTTGAGTTGGGTAGGGGAGCGGGTCTTCTCACCTGTACCAAGTGTGTGTTTTTTTTCAATACTGTATGACGCCCTTTAACTATACTTTTAAATGTGAGAGAACAATATTTGTGATATTATCGTTCACCCACGCCAGCTTCTGAGGAACGTCTGGAAATTGCTTGCAGTGGAGGGTTGCATAGCTCATTCTGTGTCTGTTGTAGCTTGTCACTGGTTCAGTGTGGACGCGCTGCTCCTTGCCTCAGTCTTCCAGTCTCCTCTTGTAAGAGTTCTTATACGCTTTTGTACCTTATACTTTTCTAGTGGCGATTTAGAGATTACATTGCGTTCTAGCAGGTTTTGTCTCATGGAGGATCCAAAGATCTATCTTGCAGGTAGTTGCAGGATATTCGTATAATGACATTTTCTGTCCAGAGCTTGCCATGGGCAGTGCCATTCCATGGCACTGCCCAGCAGTGTAGCTGGGACTTTGCTTTGGCTTCAGGACTTTTGTGTATCCCTCTAAGATTGACGATCGCTATTTCTACTCCATGTTTGCTGTGGCTGGTCAAGATGTTGGTTACTCTTCCATAAAGTTGAGAAACTAATATATTCCAAACTTGTGACATAAAAGTTCCTTCAGAGTGCACAGCGTGTTGAAAATGTTGATTGAAATCTGCAAATACACAATACTAAGTGCAATGAGTTCTGTTCGCTAATAAATATTATTTAATTCTTAATGCTTTCCATTGAGCTGATGCAGGTAACAACTCTTAGCTTGTAAATAAAGCTAGCAACCCTAAACCTAACCTTGTAAAACCCTTTGGTAAAAAAAGAACATATCCCCTTAGTGTAATAAACCATTTTTTAAGTAAAGTGTTAATGTTTTAATATTTTACCTTTCTGAACATATTTTGAAGGTTTATTAAGTATTCAGGTTTACCCTTGGTGGAAGAACACCCTGTTATTACGACCAGCATGAAGCTCTCTCAGTGTCACTCGGATTATTGAACCCATTACTGTGACTCAGGTATAAATACGTATTACTTAGTAACTCAACCTTAATAGAATCAGAGTAATTTAATATATTTTAATCGTATCTAGTCAACCTGACTTTAGTTGGTATTATTTATCAACGAAATATATTAATTTTGTGATTGTATTTATACTAAATAATTACACGCTGAACTGTGTTTATTTTGTGTTTATTAGTACGACATAAGTTGTTGGTTGATATAATGGAAGTGGTGTGTAAGACAAGTGGTAAGACAAGTGGTAAGACAAGTGGTATGTAAGACAAGTGGTAAGACACGTGGTATGTAAGACATGTATGTACTGATCAAGACATTTATTGAGGAAACGTTTCGCTCCAATTAGTGTCTTGAAGACTAAAGAACCCAATCATGGCGAAAGATTTCCTTAATAAATGTCTTGATCAGTACTCATCTCTCACCCACAAACATAATTATCTAAATTTTACGACTTACCAATTATGTAGGAATTGGTATCTGTGTC
The DNA here is from genome assembly GCF_038502225.1 of Cherax quadricarinatus. Classification (NCBI taxonomy): domain Eukaryota; kingdom Metazoa; phylum Arthropoda; class Malacostraca; order Decapoda; family Parastacidae; genus Cherax; species Cherax quadricarinatus. The sequence continues at coordinate 8,323,392 of NC_091343.1, read as the reverse complement.
CTGAGGCTTGCCAGAGCCGCCTACATAACCTGGTAATGCAAGTGAGAATGTTGTTTGATAATTCCTGAAGACGCTGGTCCACACTCCCTGACCCGACCCTGGGAAACTACACCACACCTGCAGGGAACCACCAAACTCGAATCTATTATCTGAAATTTCTGTATATTTATTCTCGATGATAATTTAGGCACATGTGCAACATCTGGGTATCTTTATTGTAGACGTTTCGCCATCCAGTGGCTTCATCAATGCAGATTCTAGTGGAGAGCACCGACTACGGTGCTCTCCACACCAACACCAAGGCTGAGGGACTGATCACCTCATCCTTTGTATATAGTTCTACTGTCTTCAAATTATATCCTAGAATTTGTATTGATAAAGCCACTGGATGGCGAAACGTCTACAATAAAGATACCCAGATGTTGCACATGTGCCTAAATTATCATCTTGTCGGTATTGTATATCATTCTTGTACATATTTATTCTCCTTTAGAGTTAATTCGCCCTGACGGTATATGTTATGGATTACTTTCATAATTTTTGAAATAGGCTGTTATGACGTATCATGAAGTCAGAGAGGGACAAATGATGTTATGTCTGAGAAACAGTAACTGGTTAAGATTGTCGTGGCTGACCTGAGATTGGTGTTTACAAATAGTTATGGAGATGAGGTAAAAAGGAGTAAGATTGAGGTAGGCCTCTGATTTTCCAGGTAGGTATGAAATTTCACACTATTTGAGGTCGAGTAGTTCAGGTCTTAATTACTACTGCAGTCTATGGAATAGTCACGAATTGCTTAACAGAATCTGTAGCCACTAATTAGCCATGGTCTTATTTCTTGTCTAAGTAGTCGTCCATAGCTACGTTATCTTCGAGGACTGCTGGACGAGGTTTATATTAATGAGAAAGCTCAAACCACTAAAGTCATACAAGTAGAAATAAGAAAAAAAAAAAACTGACCTGGATGGCTTGGTGTTTAGGATCCCCTGTTGGTATAACATTGTACAAGCCACTGGTAGTGATGTTCATGTTCTCCACGTCGACACAGTCACGAGGAACAACACAGGCTGCTGTACAACACAAATGTTACTGCTACTAGCAAATTGTGTACAAAGATTGTATGTGAATATATTTAGAGGTTTAGTGAGAGTTGAACATGATCGCTCACTCGTCATGTGGGATGCCTTTTTTTTTTTTCTTTCGTTTAAATACTATCATTTTACTGTTTTCCTTCAAAACAGAGTTCTCCAAAGTGATCGATGGGACTATTCAAGGGGTCGATAAATGGCTGGAGGATCTAAAGGGAGGTCAGTAAATTTCAGACTGAACCTGGAAGAGCCTGGTGACTTACAACTAAAACTCATCAGTCACCAACCATATATCAGTGTCCTTGTTGACACTCACCAGATACATCAGTAAAAAAGGCTGTGTTAATTAAATCTTATATTTTTCTTACTTTAAGCATTTACTATTTTTTATGAATTCATTGTTATTATTATTATTATTATTATTATTATTATTATTATTATTATTATTATTATTATTATTATTATTATTATTACTACTATTATTATTATCTTTTAATATTATTTGTAGTATTGCTGGCTACAGTACTATTTAATAAATTATATTCATGTAATAAAACCTTGGGTGTCAATGAACACTCATGATGGGGTCGATAAGCTGAAGAGTTTGGGGAGCCTTGCTTTAAGACCTCGTGGTTACACAAGGCTACTTAAATAGATTTTCCTCAGACTACTGGCCGAAGAGGTAGAAAAATATACTACTGGCCCAAGAGGAAGAGGGTTCAGGAAGTATCCTTTTGAACACTTCCTTCTTACATCGGTTCAAGTATGTGACATGGGAGAGGAGGAAAGTGTCAACACCTTATCCTGTGGACATTGTTCCCACAAATATGCAGAGAAGACCAGCAGAAGTTTTTTTCTCCGCTTGAGTAACAGTGAGGCGTCTACAAGAGTAAGTAGCGCCCGTGTCCACAGGAAATGGACAGGATATTTGACGAGTTGGAAAAAGGCAGAATTTGTCATTACTGTACACGATCGTGGACCAAAAGGCTGGAAGCAACATACCGAAAACACTAGCATCGAGGGAGGAGCCACAATTTTTTTTATTGTGGTGGTTTATAAGAGGCCTACTAGGGAGGTGGAGGAAAACTCTTCGTTTTTGCGGAGCAAGACGTAATTAAATTAGACACATGTGCAACTCTTGGGTATCTTTATTAAGGAAACGTTTCGCCACACAGTGGCTTCATCAGTCCATACGTAGGAGAAACTTGAAGAACAGGAGGAGAATGAGGTAATCAGTCCCTCAACCTTGAGTCGATGTGTTCAGTCCATCAATCTTGAATAGAATACGGCATATGAGCGGAGAAGCAGCTTATAAACCGTATGGCAGGAGAGGTGCAGCAGTCATAGGTGGTGTCACATTTGTTCAATGTGGAAGTAGGTCGTGCCCAAGAATTAGGCAAGCGAAGAATTCCCAAGTATTAAGATCCCAAGATTGATGGACTGAACACATCGACTCAAGGTTGAGGGACTGATTACCTCATTCTCCTCCTGTTCTTCAAGTTTCTCCTACGTATGGACTGATGAAGCCACTGTGTGGCGAAACGTTTCCTCAATAAAGATACCCAAGAGTTGCACATGTGTCTAATTTATCAACATGTCGGTTCTCTGAACCATTCATCTACAAAGACGTAATTAGGTTGTATACTACAGATCAATTGAAACAACAATGCTTTCAAAAAAATCCTTTTATTTACGCTTTATGAGAGTGAGAAAACAAATGTCTATAACAAAGAACACGAAGAACGGTCACCTGAAATCACATCACCATATAATTTACTATAACAAAAATAATGAAATTTATATCTAAGAATAAACTGAATGACTAATGATTTTTTTTACAGGCTTTTGGTGGTTGAAGAAAATTATGAGGGACTTTTGGAGACTGAATCAACCCTTGGTGCCGCCAGTGACTGACATACATAATAATCGACCAGGTTAATCCAACCAAAACACCAACATGTCTGACATCAACCTTCATATGTACACCCAGGATCTCACTTATATATCCCTACTCTCAATCGTTATATACTACAAATGCTTTAATATTATTGCTTGCATTAGCCCCTTCGAATTTACAGTACTTATTTAAGTTAATATTTACGAATTGTACTAAATTCATTATCTCCTTTCTCTCTTTTTATTTGTTATTATCCATCTTGTTCCAGGATCAAGACAGACGTACATAAGTTATGCTGTATCAGTTAGAGCGCCTCACCATATCTTGGTGCTAAGTGAACCCCCATACTTTCCTGAAGGAATCAAGGAACGGCTGGGGATCGAACCCATGAAAAGTGAGTCCGAAAACTCATAGGCCAGTGCGTTAACAACGTATAATTTCGTTTCCCCCGAAGGTAAATGACTTACTTACATTGGACGCAGACATCGTGAATCGAGGACCAGGAAGCGTTCATACACTGGGTGACTTGACCGGGAGCACCGGAGAGCCACTCTTCGTTCTCCACACACTCGTAGTATCTGCCGTACACCACTGAATTATTACCGGTGAAAGTTGCTCTGGCGACGGTGTTTTGAGGAGCCACTGGCATGGCGGGAGTACAGTTACTCACAATATATGCCGCTGTAATAGACAAGTGAAAAATTTCCAGTAATTAATATCATTTATATGTGTCAGCACTACTTGCCAAAATCATAAAAAATAAAATAAATGGAATTTGTGTTATTTTGAAACCTACTGTTCTTGGTTAAAGTGGAGGTTTCCACAGGTGGCTGTCAAGCCTCACCTTAAAGAGGTTTCCACAGGTGGCTGTCAAGCCTCACCTTAAAGAGGTTTCCCCAGATGGCTGTCAAGCCTCACCTTAAAGAGGTTTCTACAGATGGCTGTCAAGCCTCACCTTAGAGTAATCTGAACTTACCAAGTAATAAGTCAACCTTCACTGTATTTACATCATCTCACCTTAACCTTCACCTAGTTACTCTGTCTATTATTATTTTATTATTATCACACTGGCCGATTCCCACCAAGGCATAGTGGCCCGAAAAAGAAAAACTTTCACCATCATTCACTCCATCACTGTCTTGCCAGAAGGGTGCTTTACACTACAGTTTTTAAACTGCAACATTAACACCCCTCCTTCAGAGTGCAGGCACTGTACTTCCCATCTCCAGGACTCAAGTCCGGCCTGCCGGTTTCCCTGAATCCCTTCATAAATGTTACTTTGCTCACACTCCAACAGCACGTCAAGTATTAAAAACCATTTGTCTTCATTCACTCCTATCAAACACGCTCACGCATGCCTGCTGGAAGTCCAAGCCCCTCGCACACAAAACCTCCTTTACCCCCTCCCTCCAACCTTTCCTAGGCCGACCCCTACCCCGCCTTCCTTCCACTACAGACTGATACACTCTTGAAGTCATTCTGTTTCGCTCCATTCTCTCTACATGTCCGAACCACCTCAACAACCCTTCCTCAGCCCTCTGGACAACAGTTTTGGTAATCCCGCACCTCCTCCTGACTTCCAAACTACGAATTCTCTGTATATTCACACCACACATTGCCCTCAGACATAACATCTCCACTGCCTCCAGCCTTCTCCTCGCTGCAACATTCATCACCCATGCTTCACACCCATATAAGAGCGTTGGTAAAACTATACTCTCATACATTCCCCTCTTTGCCTCCAAGGACAAAGTTCTTTGTCTCCACAGACTCCTAAGTGCACCACTCACTCTTTTTCCCTCATCAATTCTATGATTCACCTCATCTTTCATAGACCCATCTGCTGACACGTCCACTCCCAAATATCTGAATACGTTCACCTCCTCCATACTCTCTCCCTCCAATCTGATATTCAATCTTTCATCACCTAATCTTTTTGTTATCCTCATAACCTTACTCTTTCCTGTATTCACCTTTAATTTTCTTCTTTTGCACACCCTACCAAATTCATCCACCAATCTCTGCAACTTCTCTTCAGAATCTCCCAAGAGCACAGTGTCATCAGCAAAGAGCAGCTGTGACAACTCCCACTTTGTGTGTGATTCTTTATCTTTTAACTCGACGCCTCTTGCCAAGACCCTCGCATTTACTTCTCTTACAACCCCATCTATAAATATATTAAACAACCACGGTGACATCACACATCCTTGTCTAAGGCCTACTTTTACTGGGAAAAAATTTCCCTCTTTCCTACATACTCTAACTTGAGCCTCACTATCCTCGTAAAAACTCTTCACTGCTTTCAGTAACCTACCTCCTACACCATACACTTGCAACATCTGCCACATTGCCCCCCCTATCCACCCTGTCATACGCCTTTTCCAAATCCATAAATGCCACAAAGACCACTTTAGCCTTATCTAAATACTGTTCACTTATATGTTTCACTGTAAACACCTGGTCCACACACCCCCTACCTTTCCTAAAGCCTCCTTGTTCATCTGCTATCCTATTTTCCGTCTTACTCTTAATTCTTTCAATTATAACTCTACCATACACTTTACCAGGTATACTCAACAGACTTATCCCCCTATAATTTTTGCACTCTCTTTTATCCCCTTTGCCTTTATACAAAGGAACTATGCATGCTCTCTGCCAATCCCTAGGTACCTTACCCTCTTCCATACATTTATTAAATAATTGCACCAACCACTCCAAAACTATATCCCCTAATAAACAGGAATTTCCTCTTCTGATTATTATTACAATCAAAACTAATTCACAAACCCACACGGGTCATACAGTGCTGCCTCTTCTGATCAATACTCTCAATTTAGAGAGAATGGAGGATGGGGGATGGGGGATGGGGGATGGGGGATGGGGATGGGGGGATGGGGATGGGGAGATGGGGATGGGGGGATGGGGGATGGGGGGATGGGTGATGTGGGATGTGGGATGGGGGGATGGGGATGGGGGATGGGGGATGGAGAATGGGGGGATGGGGGGATGGGAGGATGGGGGGATGGGGAATTCCAAGTATATTTTTGCTTTTCGATTTTTTTTCTAATATTTTTTTTCTGTGGGGGTTTCTCCTGAGCATATTCATCATTTGTCATTTTTATTTTAAGCAGCATAAGAAGAGGACACATCCCTTCTTCTTCTGTCATTCCAAAAAAACATCTAATTTCAGGTTGTGTATAAACTGTTGACATGGCCTGACACAATACATGAAACAACCTTCAAATTGCTAACATAACATTACTGCAACAACCAAACAGTAAGACAGACAGACAGACCTCACTCAAGGATAAGGACCTGGGGGTAAGTACTGTACCGAGCATATCGCTTGAGAGGCACATCAACCGGATAACTGCTGCAGCAAATGCGGGTCTGGTAAATCTAAGACTAGCTTTCAGAAATCTAAGTAAGGGGTCATTCACGACACTGTATACAATGCCCGTCAGGCCCCACACTGGAGTAGGCATAATCAGCATGGAACCATACCTGGTCAAGCATGTCAAAAATTGGTTGTGTGAGACGTACTATACTTATTCTTAAAACTATGTAGGGATCCCACCTCTATCACGCCGTTGTCTGGGTCATTCCACTTACTAAGACTGTAGAAGTCTTTCTTTGTAACTCATTTTTTTTTTTGTTTTTTAACTTCCAGTTTGCCCTCGTGTATCTGAGACCCGCCTTTCATTCTCACCTTGTCCACCATATTAATTCCTCTCAGTATCTTGTACGTCACAATCATGTCATCTCCGGTCCTTTTGTTCTCTAATGTCGTAAGGTTTAGCTCCTCTAGCCTCTTTTCATGATTCATATCCCTCGGCTCTGTGGCCAGTTTTGGCCAGCTTCGTTACATTCTTTGTCATAAGCAGGCTTCATACTGTCTCCGCATAATCTAAGAAGGGTCTGACATATGCCATGTACAGGATCCTGAATGCCTACCCTTAAATTTGCCAAGCTTAATTTTGCTGCAGTGGTTATTCAGCTGATGCTTGCTTCAGGCGAAATGCATGGTGCTATGCTCACTCCGTGGTCCTTCTCTTTCAGGAAGGTTTGTAGTTTTTGTTCAACGAGCCTGTACTGTGTTTCCAGTCATCTTTGCACTTCCCCAATTTTCATACCTTTACCTTTGCTGGGGTTAAATTCTTATCGTCACTTCTCAGTCCAACCCTGCATCTTGTCTGGATCCATTTGTAGTCTTTCCTGGTCTACTCCTGTTTGTATTCTCCCTATCAGTTTTACATCTTCCAACAGGGACACCTCTGGCTCGATTTCCCTATCATGTTCCTTGTATACACAAGAAACAGTACGGATCCAAGCATTGGCCCTTGTGGAACCCCACTCATCACACTTGGCAATTCCGGAATCTCTCGGACAATAACTTGGTGTTTTCTTCCTGGTAGATATTTATTCCTTTATCTACTCTAGTGCTTTCCCTGTTATTGCTGCCTGCTCCTCTAGCTTTTGTATCAATCTCTTGTGGGGTACTGTATCGAACGCCTTTTTGCAGTCAAAAAATACTCAGTTTTACAGGTGAAAGCTTTCGACCCAAACCGAAGGGAAGCGTTGGTTTAGTGCTCTGATACATCGTATTGCTGATATTTCGCCCTGCCTGGGATATGAAGAGTGTGGGATCGAATCCTTCACAGGTCGACCGAGGTAACAAAATGTCAGAAATAGGTTTAAACAGAGAATAAGTTATGGAAATAAATGGTATAAAATACCGACACAATGGAAAAATAAACACATAAGCAGTAAAAATGTGATCTTTTATTGACAACGTTTGTGACCTGATAAAGCCCACTGTGTGGGCGAAACGATGTCAATAAAGGATCACATTTTACTGCTTATATGAATATGAATAACTTATATTGAACTACATGGATTTTTTTTATATTTTTATTATCACACTGGCCGATTCCCACCAAGGCAGGGTGGCCCGAAAAAGAAAAACTTTCACCATCATTCACTCCATCACTGTCTTGCCAGAAGGGTGTTTACACTACAGTTTTTAAACTGCAACATTAAGACCCCTCCTTCAGAGTGCAGGCACTGTACTTCCCATCTCCAGGACTCAAGTCCGGCCTGCCGGTTTCCCTGAACCCCTTCATAAATGTTACTTTGCTCACACTCCAACAGCACGTCAAGTATTAAAAACCATTTGTCTCCATTCACTCCTATCAAACACGCTCACGCATGCCTGCTGGAAGTCCAAGCCCCTCGCACACAAAACCTCCTTTACCCCCTCCCTCCAACCCTTCCTAGGCCGACCCCTACCCCGCCTTCCTTCCACTACAGATTTATACACTCTCGAAGTCATTCTGTTTTGTTCCATTCTCTCTATACGTCCGAACCACCTCAACAACCCCTCCTCAGTCCTCTGGATAATAGTTTTGGTAATCCCACATCTTCTCCTAATTTCCTAACTACGAATTCTCTGCATTATATTCACACCACACATTGCCCTCAGACATGACATCTCCACTGCCTCCAGCCTTCTCCTCGTTGAAAAATTCACCACCCATGCTTCACACCCATACAAGAGTGTTGGTACAACTATACTTTCATACATTCCCCTCTTTGCTTCCACGGACAAAGTTCTTTGTCTCCACAGACTCCTAAGTGCATCACTCACCCTTTTCCCTCATCAGTTCTATGATTCACCTCATCCTTCATAGACCCATCTCCTGACACGTCCACTCCTAAATATCTGAATACATTCACCTCCCCCATACTCTCTCCCTCGAATCTGATATCCAATCTTTCGTCACCTAATCTTTTTGTCATCCTCATAACCTTACTCTTTCCTATATTCACTTTTAATTTTCTTCTTTTACATACCTTCCCAAACTCATCCACCAACCTCTGCAACTCCCAGAATCTCCCAAAAGCACATTTTCATCAGCAAAGAGCAACTGTGACAACTCCCACTTTGTGTTTGATTCCTTATCTTTTAACCCCACACCTCTTGCCAAAACCATCGCATTCACTTATCTTACAACCTCATCTAATAATATATTAAACAACCATGGTGACATCACACATCCTTGTCTAAGGCCTACTTTTACTGGGAAATAACGGTACATAAAGCACTGACCTGCAGCGACGCATTTGAGAGTCTGGTCGACACTCCAGCTCCCCATCACACACTGGCCCAGCTCAACACGCTGGTAGTCGGAAATCATCTGAGAGCCAGAACAGGTTAGGGCCACCACGTCACTTGTTATGTTGTGTACAGTGAGCGAGGTAGTGACAGTAGGACAGCTGCCTCGCACCACGCTCACCCCTGTTGACGTAATATTAAACTGATAGGTGGATAACTGGCTCTGACAACCGACAGGATAATGAATTAGACATATGAGCAACACTTGGGTATCTTCATTGTGGAAACGTTTCGGCAATCAGTGGCTTCATCAGTCCAATACAGACAAGAATGGTTAAAGATCAGAATTAGTTTGAGATATTCAGTCATTCGAAGGACTGATTACCTCGAACTCCTCCTTGTCTTCGACCATTCTTCTCTATACTGGACTGAGGAAGCTACTGGTTGGCGAAACGCGTCCACAATAAAGATACCCAAGTGTTACACTGGTGTCTACTGTATCATTAAATTTATAAATACACTGATGCAGAATTTTCAGTTTTATTTCCAAATTCCCTAGTGCTCCAGTAAGGTTAATATCATACCCACAAATTTTCATTGACAAACTGGCATCCATGAAGACAAATAAATTCAAAACTTTTTACTAGGTTCAATAGGCCAGTCTTGAAAGATTGAAGCCAATCCGAGGAGGCATTCTTAATACATAAATAACCCGCACTTAAGAGAAGGAAAATAATGACGACGTTTCGACTTGAACCATTGATGAGTCACTGGTCTAAGTCGAACCGAAACGTCGTCCCGTAACTCGATCGGTAGCGCACTCAGCTCACACACTGAGGTCTGGAGTTCGAATCCCCGGTACGGCTGGAAAACATTAAGACGTGTTTCCATAAAACACCTGCTGTCCATGTTCACCCATTAGTTTAAAATAGGTACCTGGGTGTTAATCGACTGGTGTGGATCGCATCCTGGGACAAAACTGACCTAATTTGCCAGAAATGCTCAGCATAACAAGCGGCTTTGTATATAGCAGTATGTCACTGATGTCAACTACGACTGTATACCTTGTACATGTGTGTGATGAATGGTTTGAAAAAAACCGACAAGTTGAAGATTGAGACACTTATGCAGCATATGGAAATCTTTATTCAGGAAACGTTTCGCCACACTGATGAAGCCACTGTGTGGCGAAACGTTTCCTGAATAAAGATTTCCATATGCTGCATAAGTGTCTCAATCTTCACCTTGTACATGTACTTGTAGTAAATAAAGATATTATTATATTTATTTATTTATTATTATTATTATTATTACTTACTTTCTTACTTATTTACTTACCTTCTCCTCAGTGCGGGTTATTTGTGTATTGTTTCAGTCACGGTATTGTGTTACTGTTGGTAGAATTACCGACAATATGTTAGTTAAAAGGACACAAGTGCAACTAATTCGACATTTTATTGCGGCAACGTATCGCTCTCCAGGAGCTTTGTCAAGCCGTTAACGGCTTGACAAAGCTCCTGGAGAGCGAAACGTTGCCACAATAAAACGTCGCATTAGTTGCACTTGTGTTGTTTTTCTTAACTATATTGTGACTCTTTATTCTTTAACATACTCAACATGTTGCACAGAAATTAATGTCCTAATTTGTTCAATGAAATGGGCAATTTGGCACTTGTTTAGCTCATTAACAAAGGAAAACTTCCTTTGAGCACTGGTGTGTGATTCCAGTTTTTTGACTGGCAGTGAGAAGTGCAATGTATAACTCGGGTGTTGGTAACACTGGTCGTACAGCTGATGTGTTTATGTTCTGTGTTTACTGAGAGTCTCCGGATGTCCCCCGTGTTTATGTTCTGTAAATGTTTACTAATGGTCTCCGGATGTCCCCCGTGTTTATGTTCTGTAATTGTTTACTGAGGGTCTCCGGATGTCCTCCGTGTTTATGTTCTGTAATTGTTTACTGAGGGTCTCCGGATGTCCTCCGTGTTTATGTTCTGTAATTGTTTACTGAGGGTCTCCGGATGTCCTCCGTGTTTATGTTCTGTAATTGTTTACTGAGGGTCTCCGGATGTCCCCCGTGTTTATGTTCTGTAATTGTTTACTGAGGGTCTCCGGATGTCCCCCGTGTTTATGTTCTGTAATTGTTTACTGAGGGTCTCCGGATGTCCTCCGTGTTTATGTTCTGTAATTGTTTACTAAGGGTCTCCGGATGTCCTCCGTGTTTATGTTCTGTAATTGTTTACTGAGAGTCTCCGGATGTCCCCCGTGTTTATGTTCTGTAATTGTTTACTGAGAGTCTCCGGATGTCCCCCGTGTTTATGTTCTGTAATTGTTTACTGAGAGTCTCCGGATGTCCCCCGTGTTTATGTTCTGTAATTGTTTACTAATGGTCTCCGGATGTCCTCCGTGTTTATGTTCTGTAATTGTTTACTGAGAGTCTCCGGATGTCCCCCGTGTTTATGTTCTGTAATTGTTTACTGAGGGTCTCTGGATGTCCCCCGTGTTTATGTTCTGTAATTGTTTACTGAGGATCTCCGGATGTCCCCCGTGTTTATGTTCTGTAATTGTTTACTAATGGTCTCCGGATGTCCCCCGTGTTTATGTTCTGTAATTGTTTACTAATGGTCTCCGGATGTCCCCCGTGTTTATGTTCTGTAATTGTTTACTAATGGTCTCCGGATGTCCCCCGTGTTTATGTTCTGTAATTGTTTACTGAGAGTCTCTGGATGTCCCCCGTGTTTATGTTCTGTAATTGTTTACTAATGGTCTCCGGATGTCCCCCGTGTTTATGTTCTGTAATTGTTTACTAATGGTCTCCGGATATACCCCGTGTTTATGTTCTGTAATTGTTTACTGAGGGTCTCTGGATGTCCCCCGTGTTTATGTTCTGTAATTGTTTACTGAGGGTCTCCGGATGTCCTCCGTGTTTATGTTCTGTAATTGTTTACTAAGGGTCTCTGGATGTCCCCCGTGTTGTTGTTCTGTAAGTGTTTACTTAATGGTCTCTGGATGTCCCCCGTGTTTATGTTCTGTAATTGTTTACTAATGGTCTCTGGATGTCCCCCGTGTTTATGTTCTGTAATTGTTTACTAAGGGTCTCCGGATGTCCCCCGTGTTTATGTTCTGTAATTGTTTACTAAGGGTCTCTGGATGTCCCCCGTGTTTATGTTCTGTAATTGTTTACTAAGGGTCTCTGGATGTCCCCCGTGTTTATGTTCTGTAATTGTTTACTAAGGGTCTCCGGATGTCCTCCGTGTTCATGTTCTGTAATTGTTTACTAAGGGTCTCTGGATGTCCCCCGTGTTTATGTTCTGTAATTGTTTACTGAGGGTCTCCGGATGTCCCCCGTGTTTATGTTCTGTAATTGTTTACTGAGAGTCTCTGGATGTCCCCCGTGTTTATGTTCTGTAATTGTTTACTAATGGTCTCTGGATGTCCCCCGTGTTTATGTTCTGTAATTGTTTACTAATGGTCTCCGGATGTCCCCCGTGTTTATGTTCTGTAATTGTTTACTAATTGTCTCCGGATGACCTCCGTGTTTATGTTCTGTAATTGTTTACTGAGAGTCTCCGGATGTCCCCCGTGTTTATGTTCTGTAATTGTTTACTAATGGTCTCCGGATGTCCCCCGTGTTTATGTTTTGTAATTGTTTACTAATGGTCTCCGGATGTCCTCCGTGTTTATGTTCTGTAATTGTTTACTAATGGTCTCCGGATGTCCCCCGTGTTTATGTTCTGTAATTGTTTACTAATGGTCTCTGGATGTCCCCCATGTTTATGTTCTGTAATTGTTTACTAATGGTCTCCGGATGTCCCCCGTGTTTATGTTCTGTAATTGTTTACTAATGGTCTCCGGATGTCCTCCGTGTTTATGTTCTGTAATTGTTTACTAATGGTCTCCGGATGTCCCCCGTGTTTATGTTCTGTAATTGTTTACTAATGGTCTCCGGATGTCCCCCGTGTTTATGTTCTGTAATTGTTTACTGAGAGTCTCCGGATGTCCCCCGTGTTTATGTTCTGTAATTGTTTACTGAGGGTCTCCGGATGTCCCCCGTGTTTATGTTCTGTAATTGTTTACTAAGGGTCTCTGGATGTCCCCCGTGTTCATGTTCTGTAATTGTTTACTAAGGGTCTCTGGATGTCCCCCGTGTTCATGTTCTGTAATTGTTTACTAAGGGTCTCTGGATGTCCTCCGTGTTTATGTTCTGTAATTGTTTACTAAGGGTCTCTGGATGTCCCCCGTGTTCATGTTCTGTAATTGTTTACTAAGGGTCTCTGGATGTCCCCCGTGTTCATGTTCTGTAATTGTTTACTAAGGGTCTTTGGATGTCCCCCGTGTTTATGTCCTGTAATTGTTTACTGAGGGTCTCCGGATGTCCCCCGTGTTTATGTTCTGTAATTGTTTACTAAGGGTCTCTGGATGTCCCCCGTGTTCATGTTCTGTAATTGTTTACTAAGGGTCTCCGGATGTCCTCCGTGTTTATGTTCTGTAATTGTTTACTAAGGGTCTCTGGATGTCCTCCGTGTTTATGTTCTGTAATTGTTTACTAAGGGTCTCTGGATGTCCCCCGTGTTTATGTTCTGTAATTGTTTACTAAGGGTCTCCGGATGTCCCCCGAGTTTATGTTCTGTAATTGTTTACTGAGGGTCTCTGGATATCCCCCGTGTTTATGTTCTGTAATTGTTTACTGAGGGTCTCCGGATGTCCTCCGTGTTTATGTTCTGTAATTGTTTACTGAGGGTCTCCGGATGTCCCCCGTGTTTATGTTCTGTAATTGTTTACTAAGGGTCTCCGGATGTCCCCCGTGTTTATGTTCTGTAATTGTTTACTGAGGGTCTCTGGATGTCCCCCGTGTTTATGTTCTGTAATTGTTTACTGAGGGTCTCTGGATGTCCCCCATGTTTATGTCCTTTAATTGTTTACTAAAGGTCTCCGGATGTCCCCCGTGTTTATGTCCTGTAATTGTTTACTAAGGGTCTCTGGATGTCCCAGAAAAGTGTATTTTACCACTGTTGTCAACAACTGTTTTAGTAATTAAAATATTCCTGAATGATTGTTTTTATAATTAAAACGCCACCTGGACACTCGATGGGTTTTAAAGGTAATGAACAAAACAACGCACAAAATAATGAACAATAATAAAAAATTGTAAATAGTCCAAGACGGATCGAAACGTCGTCGCAAACTTTTCTCTTCTATGTGCAGGTTATTTGCGTAATAAACAAAACAATCTATTGAATTTGCTTTAGAACTTAAAACCTGAAGTTACCTTAGATACAAGTTGTCAAATAACAAGTGGGTCTACTTATATTATCTGATTACATCTTCGACGCTAAATACTCTTATAAATATCTCACAGAAATATTATTTATTTTCTACCTGAACTGTGCAATCGTAGGAAAAACATTAATACTGCAAATAAATCTACTGTATAAGAAAAGTAGAGTCAGTAGACATCTTTCTGTTTTTTGAGTTATCACCTTGTACCGTATCTTGATTCTAGGTGACATTCATTTGCTTAACTTATCCAGGAACATAGTTATACAATCACACTATACACTCTATAGAACTCAATGGCTTCATCATATACACAGTTATACATGACTCTTAAACAAATACGGTAAGGGTGGGGGTTAGAACCCATGGCGAGTGAGTCGTAAAACTATAGGTCAGTGATATATGACTCTTATCCCTTCCTGCGTATGTTGTACGGACGTTATTCTGAGTCAGTCTTCCTGGAGTCTAAATCCCCAAGAAAGTAAAGCGCCATTCTGATTGGTTGTTACCTCACAACTATGTACTGTCTCGTGGCATGAGATTTAGCCTGGAGAGAGATGCACACTACAGCAAGTAAGCTGTTTAAGCAACAGCTTAAACAGCTTAAACAGCAAATTTCCTTTCTAAACTGTTTCTTAAACAGCAAATTACGATTCACGAAAACGTAATAATACGATCGCACTGGCCTGGGGTTTTAAGACTCAGTTGCCATGATTTTAAACTTCACCCGTTCCGTGGTTAACTAGCACACACATCAGTTCCACAGCATCAGGAAAATGTTCATATGTTTAACACTGAATCGGAGCGCCCTATGGTAAACTGACTCTTCAAGCTGACAATATTTACCTACCACCTTCCAGACGCCTTTTGTGTCTCTTTTGTGTTATCCGTTGAACTGAGTGCTCCTCCATCCCACCCGTGACTTTATATCAGATTTTATTTATTTAGCTAAAATCTCAATAGCAAAATCACACGGTATAGATTTGGACACAAAAGCAATTTGCCCTGAATATATATTTAGTCTTTGATAGAAGAATATGATTCATAACTACATAGATTTCGCTTCACTTATTTTGTTAAGGAACTTTAAGTACCATAACTTTCATGATCATATGGAGTTCTCGCCTCCCATTGGCTAACTCATAGTGTGACTTGTTTGCTTGAGGTTCGCCGGTAATAGCCAGGCCCGGGTCTTTTCCAGTTGGTGACCCGGCCTTGGCTCCCTATCTCGAGAGTGTCTCGACTAATGTCATCCATGAGAAGACATTAGTCGAGACGTTAGGTCTGGGACCAATTGTCCCCAGGCCTAGCCTCATTCCTCGCCCTAAAGGGGGTAGTAGGGAGAAGTTAGGCACCTTGGGCTGCCACTAACCCCGCCCCAAGGGGCTCGAAGGGTGTGGTAGCTACGTAGCAGCAGACGATGTCAGGAAGTGCAAAGGTAGCAAGCACTACAGGATCCCTTTGGAGCCACTCTCCAGCTTTGAGCCGCAGCCCGAGCGCTGAGGAAGCTCAGAGATGCCTTTTGCTGTGTACTGACTACTACTTCTTCACTTGTCCTTTGCGACCTGCATAATGTGACATACTCCTCAATTTAGGCACTTCGGCATTTTATATCTGCATTACGACGTGTTACAACTGGTTCATTTATACTAGCCTAACCTCAGATAACGTACGTAAATGAAATGGATGGTATTTAATTAGTAGAAAACTAGCGTAGTGTCGTAAGGGAAGAGACTGTAGAAGCGTCTAATTTCTGTGATTCACGAAGTTTTCTCTTGAAAAAGTTGGCTGTTTTCCAAATTCAGAAAAATTGAATTTTTACGTTACTCTGGTCATGTTAAAATTTAAGTCGCTATTGTCTAGAAAACTGGACCGACTATCAGAAGCCGAGGTGAAGTTTAAGATTCATAAAAGAAAGGTTGATCCAGAACACCACTCTGCATTCTTGAGATTTATAGAGAACTTTGATCTGAATGCTCTTGGTAATATAAAAATTAGTTACAGAACAAAAACATGTAAGGTAAACTTAACAAACAAAAACTGCTAGCATGAATAAAATAATTAAAATTAATACTGTCATGTCAAGTTAACATTACTACATAAGTTGAAAACCCGTTAAAGTGTTAATGTTAAAAGACTATACTAAGGGTTGAACAGAGATGCCTTTAAGCACATAGGTGCTTATAAAAAAAACTAACAAAAGCGAAGACTCTTAAGTCTTTGGTAAGCTATTAAACTTTGTTTAACAGTCAGTTGTATCAACAGAGATTCGTCTCAAAGGGACGGATCCTGTGGAAGAAAGAGGTCCAAACACCCAAGTCCTGCCGATCCCTGTATAACTTGCTTCTCGTCTGTAGGGCCCACTGGGACTGCCACTTCCCAAGGAAACATGTATAAGAGGCCCATGAAGTCACTAAGACAGAGAAATTTGTTACTGAGAGTCAGCGCGTCACAGCAGCCGTCACCTCGGTTTGTCAAGTCCATAGCTGTGTGAGGGAATGGGGACGAAATGTACAACACAGACAAACATAATGTTTGGGCAAGATACCAGATCAAAGTTGTGGCGGTAGTATGATCGAAAGTCAGTTTTTAGTCAAAAATAATGTGGCCCAGTTAAATGAAATACGAAGGTTTGAGCGATTGAGATCAAAAAGATAATAAAAGTGAAAGCAAAGTGACAGAGTGAGTGCAACAATTTTTGTAAAAAATTCCCGCCATGGTTGCTGCAGCTGTGTACTGGTGCATTGTACCTCTCGTATCATTCACTTTTATGGGCATCGTAAATTTAAGGAGAATTATTTTAACTTCATTATCTGCAATAAATTTCTAGACTACTTAATATATCGGTGTGTGAGGACATCACATTCTCCTTCCTCATAATTATCATATTTAACTTAATAAAACATTTTCACCCAAGGCTTCCACACCTTTCCTCGGAAAGTTAGGATTATGCATAACCTGGAGAAACATACCTTAAAACCTATAATATTTTTAAAGAATAATATTTTTTACAGAACTTTAATGGTAGATCAGCACTAAATCCGCAGGGGTCATACATCACCCGAGGAATGGGAAGTAATCAGGTTTGCTCCATTTAAGGGAAGGATATCTCCAATTTTTTAGATCAAGAGTCCTTCACCAGTATCAAGACACACTCCCATCACCTCCCCTTGTAGGAAGGTCAGTAATAAAAATAGGTGTCAGAGATTCGTTCTGGTTACCATGGTGATAATTACTATTATTATTTACATAAAGAACGACATGGATAAAGCAATAAACAGGGACACAAGGAATTAAACTGTCTACACAAAAGTAGGGTGATAAATATTAACAAATTGTTATAATTACAACCCTAATTTTGAAAGGGTTGCTGGTATAAGCTAGTGGAAAGCCTCGATAAGATGATGAAAAGCTTTAATAGCGAGTTATCATATGACTAAGATTTGCGTCACCATAAATGATCCCAAATGGATAAATAATAGATTAAAATATCTCATTGATCAAAAGAGAGGCATATATAGGCGTATCAAAAGTGGAGATGGGCAGTTAAGAAGTCAATATATTCAGTTAAAGAGAGAAACAAAGAGAGGAATAAGAGAAGCTGAAAGAGATTATGAGGCTAAAGAGAAAGGGATTCGGAGACTAATCCAAAACGTTTCTTTCAGGTATATAGAAGAAAGATTAGGGACAAGATAGGCCCACTCAAAAGTAACTCAGGTCAGATCACTGACAGTGATAGGGAAATGTGTGAAATTTTTAACTCTTATTTCCTCTCAGTTTTTACCCAGGAAGATACTAGCGAAATTCCAGAAATAATAAATTATGGAGAACAGGACGATAATAAACTATGCACGATTAGGGTAACTAGTGACATGGTCCTCAGACAAACAGAGAAATTAAAAACTTAAAGGAATGTAAAGAGAAACTTAGCAAACCTTTGACAAATCTTTTCAATATGTCACTACAAACTGGCATGGTGCCAGACAAGTGGAAAATGACAAATATAATACCTATTTACAAAGCAGGAGGCAGGTCCTTAGCTTCGAACTATAGACCAGTACGCCTTACCTCCATAGTGGGAAAATTTATAGAATCAATAATTGCCGAGGCAATTCGTAGCCATCTTGAAAGACATAAATTGATTAATGAATCTCAGCATAGTTTTACAAAGGAGCGTTCCTACCTTACGAATTTACTAACTTTTCTCACCAAGGTATTTGAGGAGGTAGATCGTGGTAATGAATATGATATTGTGTATATGGACTTCAGTAAGAGTTCCACATTGGAGGCTATTGAGAAAAATTAAGGCACACAGAATAGGAGGAGAAATTTCTTACTTGGTAGATGTGCGCTTGACAGATATGCAGCAGAAATCAGGGTAAGGGCTCGTCACGAGTGGTGTCCACTGGGGTCAGTGTTGGGCCCTTTGTTATTCACAATTTATATAAACGACATTGACATAATCAAGTTTGCTGATGACGCCAAAATAGGTCGTCTAATTCATTCTGATGAGGACATTAGAGCACTCCAGGAAGACTGATGCAGTGGTCGGAGAAGTGGCAGATGCAGTTTAATATAGACGAATGCAAAGTTCTAAACATTGGACAAGAAAATAACCACGCCACATATAAACTAAATAATGCAGATCTTAATATTATTGATTGCGAAAAGGATTTGGGAGTTCTGGTTAGCAGTACTCTAAAAGCATGACAACAGTGCATAAGTGTTCGCAGTAAAGCTAACAGAATCCTTGGCTTCATATCAAGGAGCATAAATAATAGGAGTTCTCAGGTTCTTCAACTCTATATCTTTGGTTAGGCCTTATTTTAGATAATGCTGCACAGTTCTGGTCACCGTTTTACAGAATGGATATAAAGACACTGGAAAACGTACAAAGGAGGATGACAAAGTTGATCCCATGTATCAGAAATCTTCCCTATGAGGATAGACTGAGGCCCTGAATCTGCACTCTCTAGAAAGGCGTAGAATTAGGGGGGATATGATGAGGTGTATAAATGGAAAACAGGAATACGTAAAGAGAATGTGAATAGCGTGCTGAAAATATCTAGACTAGACAGGACTCGCAGCAATGATTTTAAGTTGGAAAAATTCAGATTCAGGAAGGATATAGGAAAGCACTGGTTTGGCAATAGAGTTGTGGCTGAGTGGATTATTATTATTATTATAATCCAGGGGGAAGCGCGAAACCCATAGGCATTCAGGTTTAATTCAGGGAACTGGAGCACAGATCCAATTCCCTAGATCAAGAGCCCCTCACCAGCATCAAGGAACCTTCCTTGAGGGGCGTGGCTGAGTGGAACTCCCAGTACCGTCATAGAAACTAAAACGTTGTGTAGTTTTAAAAATAGGTCCGATAAATACGTGAGTGGGTGTGGGTGGTTGTGAGTTGGACCTGACTAGCTTGTGCCCATAGGTCTGATGCAGTGCTCCTTCCATAAGTGGATATGACCTGCTCTGATCTGACTAGGTAAGATTCCTGATGAATCTTACCTAATCTAGGGCTATAATTGCAAGGACATCGCGTACGTTCAGAATGTCTACTAGGTTATGGTGTGCAAGTGTAAGGTACACTCACAGACAGTTCAGTGTAGACAGTGAAGACTGACCTTGTCAACAGATCATCTCGAGATTCACCCATTTTCACCAGGACAACAGTTAACTATTTTTTCTTTTATATGCTAACTTTAAATTTTGCACAAAAATAATCCTAATAGCCTATCATCGTTAATATTTACGTAATGTAAAAACAGCCCACTTAATTTAACCTAAATATTAAATGCATTACTCAGGTCAGCGGTTTCTCCTTAGGTGAGAGGGATCGTCTCTTCAGGTCTCACTATGTAAGGTCCTAATACCGAAAAAAACGACTCCTGGTACCGCTCTGGGTACTCAGAAACGTTCCTACTGACTTCAGGTCGCGCACTTTCTAAATAGCGAAGTAACGATAATTCTTGATTCCTTTTGATATCAAGAATAACCTTGTGTATATATCTTAATGGGCTTAGCCGTTCAAAATAACTGACTCGCCCAGAGTCTCAGGTGCTCAACATAGAGTTGCGAAAGCCTAATAAATCATGAGAAGCAGTGAACAGAAATTGTAGTTCTAAAAGCATATTTGGCCTAATTATCTCTGAATAATTGCAGCAATTTTTCATAAAATTAGTCTATCGAGTAGTCTAAAAACAGTGCGGTGGAGAAACCAGCACGTTAACAGGGAGTGCCACCACCGTGCCGAAAATTTTTGCTCTATATGTTAATGACCACTGTTCTGGTTTACCCAAGACCCATAAACATAATATTCCTCTCAGACCAATCACATCAGGTATAGGCAGTGCACCACACAAACTAGCCGGAGTTCTTGCCAAACATCATTCCTGCCTTCTGGGGACCATCAGCCTCGCATTCAGGCGACCTTCTCAAAAGCATCAGAAACCTCTCCATCCGAAACAAGAAACTAAGTAGCTTGGACGTAACTTCTGTCTTCACTAAAGTACCTACCACACAAGCCATTGACGTTCTACAAAGTAAAGTCAATCAGGACCTTATGTTCCTCTACCTCCCGGAGATTTTGTCGACTTCACTGAACTCTGCATTAATTTCAATTGTTTTTCTTTCTACAAACAAACCTATGGTATAGAAATGGGGTCCCCCATCAGCGCCGTCTTAGCCAACTTGTATATGGAACACCTGGAAGCTGAACACTTCACCAACATCATCCCCACCAGCGTCACTTGGTTACGTTACGTGGACGACGTCCTGATAATAACTCCCAAACGTGTTGATGTACGGAATCTTCAGGCAAGGCTCAACGCAGTTGAACCGGCGATCCAGTTTACACTAGAAGAAGAGTCCAGTGACAAGCTAACTTTTCTAAACGTCCTCATTCACAAAGTAGATAAACATCTAAGATTTCAAGTTCACCGTAAACTTACAAACAAAAATGATCTCACACACTTATATTCCAGTCAGGATACTAAGACCAAAAGAGGCATCGTCATCGGATTTTTCCTAAGAGTATACCGAATTTCATAGTCTTAATTTTCTTGACAAGGAATGTACTTATATACATACACCAAACCTTCACTGATCTACATTTTTCTTCTTCTTTCATCGAAGACTGCAAGAAGAGAGTTCTAGAGTACTCGCACAAACAAACACTAGAGTCGCCATCGCATCCAGCACTTCCATAAAGGATCTAACCAGGACAAAATCGAACCACCACGAACCAGTCAATGCAGGAGTTTACACTATACCTTGTGGAGGCTGCGACAGAATATATGAAGGTGAAATAGGAAGGAACCTAGAAGCACGTCGAAACACGTTGTTCAAGATATCGTTCCTACATGCGTCAATGTCCTTTTACCTAACATATTGTCGGTAATTCTACTAACATTAATACAATCTGCTTTGGTGTTCCTCCATTCTTATGTTCTTATGAAACGGGATCACAGAGACTACGCACCGCTTGAGAAAATATTCATTTTAATGTGTGCAAGAAAGGTATAAAATACCGACAATATGAAAGTTAAGACACATGTGCAACATCTGGATATCTTTATTGTAGACGTTTCGCCATCCAGTGGCTTTATCAATACAGATTCTAGGACATAATAGGAAGACAGTAGAACTATATACAAAAGATGAGGTAATCAGTCCCTCGGCCTTGGAGTTAGTGTTCACAGCATCGTGGTGGAGGAGAATCTGGAGCAAAGACAAGAAGACTGGCGGTTATATAGGCGTCAGTGGATAGGGACGGGCAGCAGACGAGGGCAAAGTCACTGGTAGGCGGGATTCCCCAGTGGAAGTAGGTCCTTCCCAAAGAGATGGGTTAGTTGCAGCAGCTGTGAAGAAGGTCTTGTAGATGTCCTCTGACGCCTATATAACCGCCAGTCTTCTTGTCTTTGCTCCAGATTCTCCTCCACCACGATGCTGTGAACACTAACTCCAAGGCCGAGGGACTGATTACCTCATCTTTTGTATATAGTTCTATTGTCTTCCTATTATGTCCTAGAATCTGTATTGATAAAGCCACTGGATGGCGAAACGTCTACAATAAAGACATCCAGATGTTCCACATGTGTCTTAACTTTCATATTGTCGGTATTTTATACCTTTCTTGCACAACTTGTCAGACACTGCAACATCATGGAATCTTGGTTCAGAGGACATCTACAAGACCTTCTTCACAGCTGCTGCAACTAACCCATCTCTTTGGGAAGGACCTACTTCCACTGGGGAATCCCGCCTACCAGTGACTTTGCCCTCGTCTGCTGCCCGTCCCTATCCACTGACGCCTATATAACCGCCAGTCTTCTTGTCTTTGCTCCAGATTCTCCTCCACCACGATGCTGTGAACACTAACTCCAAGGCCGAGGGACTGATTACCTCATCTTTTGTATATAGTTCTACTGTCTTCTTGTTATGTCCTAGAATCTGTATTGATAAAGCCACTGGATGGCGAAACGTCTACAATAAAGATATCCAGATGTTGCACATGTGTCTTAACTTTCATTTTAATGTGTTGAAGCGTAAGGGCTATGCAGCACATGGGGAATGGGAGGAATCATGTTTTGATTAGTGGACAGCAAAAAGCAACTCCAAGTCCTTGAATGGAAAGCTCTTCACATGCATCAAGGTACCCCCCCCCCCACCTTGAAGAACCCTGCCTCAGTGTGTGTGCCTGAGTCACCTTCCCCAGTTACCCCGGGGTAGTGACCGTGGTCTATGGATGCTGGATCTCTGTATGCCATGGCCACTACCCAGGGGTAACTGGGGTAACAGCATTCAGTGTCTACACTGAACTGCCTGTGTACCTTACACACGCACACCATAACCTAGAAGACATTCTGAACGTATGTGATGTCCTTGCAATTATAGCCCTATAGTCAGGTCAGGGCAGGTCACATCCACTTAAGGAAGGAGCATGGCACCAGACCTATTAGCACAAGCTAGTCAGGTCCAACTCACACCCACCCACACCCACTCACGTATTTATCGAACCTATTTTTAAAACTACACAACGTTTTAGTTTCTATGACTGTACCTGGGAGTTTGTTCCACCCATCCACAACTCTTTTACCATAAAAGTGCTTTCCTATATCCTTCCTGAACCTGAATTTTTCCAACTTAAAACCATTGCTGCGAGGCCTAGAAAAAAGATATACGAGTTGAAGAACAACCTGAGGACTCCTATTATGTATGCTCCTTGATATGAAGCCAAAGATTCTGTTCACTTTAATGCGAACACTTATGCACTGTTGTCTTGGTTTTTAGATTACTGCTAACTAGAGCTCTCAAATCCTTTTCGCAACCAATAATATTAAGATCTGCATTTAGTTTATATGTAGCATGGTTATTTTCTTGTCCAATGTTTAGAACTTTGCATTTGTCTATATTAAACTACATCTGCCACTTCTCCAACCACTGCATCAGTATATTCAACTCTTCCTGGAGTGCTCTAATGTCCTCATTAGAATGAATTAGGCGACCTATTTTGGCGTCATCAGCAAACTTGTTTATGTCGATTTATTCCCTCATCAATGTCGTTTATATAAATTGTGAATAACAAAGGGCCCAACACTGACCCCAGTGGACACCACTCGTGACTCGCCCTCACCCTGATTTCTGCTGCCTATTTGTCAACCACACATCTACCAAGTAAGAAATTTCTCCTCCTATTCTGTGTGCCTTAATTTTTCTCAATAGCCTCCGATGTGGAACTCTTACTGAAGTCCATATACACAATATCATATTCATTACCACGATCTACCTCCTCAAATACCTTGGTGAGAAAAGTTAGTAAATTCGTAAGGTAGGAACGCTCCTTTGTATAACTATGCTGAGATTCATTAATCAATTTATGTCTTTCAAGATGGCTACGAATTGCCTCGGCAATTATTGATTCTATAAATTTTCCCACTATGGAGGTAAGGCTTATTTGTCTATAGTTCGAAGCTAAGGACCTGCCTCCTGCTTTGTAAATAGGTATTATATTTGTCATTTTCCACTTGTCTGGCACCATGCCAGTTTGTAGTGACATATTGAAAAGATTTGCCAAAGGTTTGCTAAGTTTCTCTTTACATTCCTTTAAGTTTTTAATTTCTCTATTTGTCTGAGGACCATGTCACTAGTTACCCTAATCGTGCATAGTTTATTATCGTCCTGTTCTCCATAATTTATTATTTCTGGAATTTTGCTAGTATCTTCCTGGGTAAAAACTGAGAGGAAATAAGAGTTAAAAATTTCACACATTTCCCTATCACTGTCAGTGATCTGACCTGAGTTACTTTTGAGTGGGCCTGTCTTGTCCCTAATCTTTCTTCTATATACCTGAAAGAAACGTTTTGGATTAGTCTCCGAATCCCTTTCACTTTAGCCTCATAATCTCTTTCAGCTTCTCTTATTCCTCTCTTTGTTTCTCTCTTTAATTGAATATATTGACTTCTTAACTGCCCATCTCCACTTTTGATACGCCTATATATGCCTCTCTTTTGATCAGTGAGATATTTTAATCTATTATTTATCCATTTGGGATCATTTATGGTGACGCAAATCTTAGTCATATGATAACTCGCTATTAAAGCTTTTTATCATCTTATCGAGGCTTTCCACTAGCTTATACCAGCAACCCTTTCAAAATTAAGGTTGTAATTATAACCATTTGTTAATATTTATCACCCTACTTTTGTGTAGACAGTTTAATTCCTTGTGTCCCTGTTTATTGCTTTATCCATGTCGTTGTTTATGTAAATAATAATAGTAATTATCACCATGGTAACCAGAACGAATCTCTGACACCTATTTTTATTACTGACCTTCCTACAAGGGGAGGTGATGGGAGTGTACCTTGATAATGATGAAGGACTCTTGATCTAAGAAATTGGAGATATCCTTCCCTTAAATGGAGCAAACCTGATTACTTCCCATTCCTCGGGTGATGTATGACCCTTGCGGATTTAGTGCTTCCACAGTAATGAAACCATTATCGGTGAGCAGTAAGACATCTTCAATGGGCAGCAGGTTGTGGCTCTTAGCTAGGGTGACTAAGAGAGTCAGTGAGTAGTGGTAGCAGTAAATCAGAAATAAGTGATTTGTGAGTAATCATAGAAAGATGCTGAGCTGGTGCAGGTGCAGGTGTAGGTGTAGGTGCAGGTGTAGGTGCAGGTGTAGGTGCAGGTGTAGGTGTAGGTGTAGGTGCAGGTGCAAGTGTGGGTGCGGTGTAGTGAGTTGCAAGCGGTTAGAGTGGGAAGGTAAAGAAGGGGAGTCGGGTCGAAGTCTCAATAAAAGTCTTAAAGCCTCAGTAGTTTCTGAATACAAGGAGGCATTAAGTGAAAGAGGTAGATGCAGTCGAGAGTGAAAAGACTAAGCTGCCAAAACTGGAAGAGACAGAGTCAGGGAAGTGGTGTCCTGAGATGAAGGAATTTGGATGGAGACAGGAGGGGTAGTGGCAGTATGTAGAGGTGGATGTATTTCCACAACAGTCACAGAAGCAGAAGAGACAAGGGTTAAGACACGGAGGTAAGATACTAAAGAGAGGAGGAACAGTGGGTTGTTAGGAAGTTTTGGTGACTGGGGGAGTTTTGGTCTTTGAGATATTTTACTAAGAGCGAAGGACCCAGCCAGGTAAGGTTGTATGGAGGAAGAAACATGGAGAATGGAAGAGGTCGAAGTCGTAAAAATGGGAGATGGTGAAAAGGTAGGAACGTCAGTGGTTGAAGCATTACCACAGCATTTGGGAGAGACTTCTCTTCCTTGTGACAAAGGATTTCGCTTTCTCAGAAGAAAACTGGGCAACGGCAGGAATGTGCAGGATGAACCCTCTTTACAGTTAAGGCAAACTGAGGGTGCCTGCAGGATGGATTATTAAGATCAGCTGCACCGCAGACTTAGCCGAGTGGCCGAAGCGCCTGAAATGTCTGCATTGTTGATGTATCGGGAGCAGTTTCACTGCTTGTAAGCTCTTTCTTGCTATATAAACTTAGGCTGGAGGCTCCTAGCAGTCGAAGGTCAGTTTTACACTATTACTAGGATAGCGACTCCGACCTCGGGCAGGGGAGGCATCAGTTTCCACTTTGATGACGGAAATTCTGTAGTTCAAGTTCCTCTTTAATATCCGGGCCACATTGTGTAAATTTTTGCTGGACTATAGTGGGATGAAGACAGTACTGGAGTTAGAACTAAGGACAGAATATCCGTCTTGTGACAAGGGTGTCGGCAATAATAATAAACTTTCACTTCTCTTCTCTTACCTACCGATGACAGTGACTTAAGGTTTGAACTGGTCAAGAAAAGCAGGAATGAGAGAGTCTTCAGTACACAGTCCTGGGTCATCAACACTACGAATTTATGATTATGCACCACTGGGTTAATTAATCATCCACTGGATTACTAGTATTATGTACTCATTAAGCATCTGATTAATAGCAGTACTGAAAGTTTGTTTCCAATCAGGACAGGCATTCTCCAGTTTGTTTAATAGAATAATGACAAATTTGAATTTTCTCAACCCTATAACAATGTATATTTTCCTTTTATGAAAATACATCAACACCGAAAGTTTGAAGCCTTACAGACGCGGCATTATTGCGGTCACACTAAAGTCAATAATTTCCCATTTGTTAATTCAGTTAACATATAACTTCAAAAATAGCTTTAAAAATCTAACTTTAAAAATAACTAAAAGTATAACTAATGTTTTTTTTTGCAGAGTAGCAGCAACACTGGTCAAAAACAACGCAAAACTTTCTCTAGGAATGATTTACCAGTGTTCAAAACTTGAAGAAAAGCAGATATGAATCCATGGACAAAACTTATGAAAAAAAAACAAGAATTTCGACAACCGCAACAGGTATATCCCTTCGTGGGATACTTAATAATAGAGAATGCTGGAGAACACTGACAACACTGCCACCGCACTACTACACAACCACAAATAATTTGCCACTAGACTGCAAGATGACGAACTGAATAAGTAGAGGGTAGTATTTTGTGGAGTCAGGGAAACCGGTTAGCCGGACTTGAGTCCTGGAGGTGGGACGCATAATGCCTGCACTTTAAAAGAGGGGTTTGGGATATTGGCTGTTTGGAGCGACAGCTAAATTGTTGTATCTTAGCACTTCTGCAAAGACAGTGATTATGTGTGAATGATGGTGAGAGTGTTTTTCTTTCTTTTCGGGTCACCCTGCCTCGGTGGGAGATGGCCGACGTGTTCAATTTATATATTTTTTATGTTGATGTCAATAGATTGTGGGAATAACAGCGGGTCACTGCATGGGGAAGACCCGGGCCAGAAGCCACCTGGGGAACCTACCTGAGCCTGTGGGAATAAAACACATTGAAATTTAAGGCATTTATTGAAGACATTTCGTCACTTGTGACTTTATCGGATTAGGATTAATAAAGTCACAAGGAGCGAAACGTCTCCTTCACCAGGTCTCTTGATTGTTCATATCTTATTCCCGCTGCCAAGTAGCACTTCCGCTACAAATCACCTGCCACTGGCATCTTGCTGCCTCTTTTATTCCCAGGGAGTAAATGATTTAATGACTGATGGCCATCTTATTATAGATAACCTCCGCCCCGTCTCTCCCTGCTCTACCAGGCCACTTTAAGGGTCTGTTAGGTAAATGGACATAGACGCAACTAATGTGACATTTTATTGTGGCAACGTTTCGCTCTTCAGGAACCTTGCCAAGCCGTTACGTAACGGCTTTACAAGGCTTCCGGAGAGTGAAATACATCCGTGAACATTAGCCTAACATTTTGTCGTTATTTCTATTATTACCCTGAGGGTTATTGTCGCGTCACCTTTTACCCGATTAATAATTTACAAGAACCAGTCACCCTCTTCAAGGAGGGGGCCTTGATGCCAGCGTAGGGCTCCTGATTCAAGTAATTAGAGCTACCCTCCTTTTCTGTGAATAAAAAATGATTGTCTTTCATTCACCAGGCTCTGAATGTCTCATGAACGTAAGAATATGGACGTACCAAGCCACTCCAGTTGTAAGATGAACAGCCATGGCTGGTACCAAGCCATCACCAGCGAGGCTCCAAACATCGCGGGTAAACCCTGTATTGTTTGTTTGTTCTGGAGGTCCTTGTCTACACGTCTCAGACAACTAACACCACCAGAACTACAAACACCGCCAGCACGGCTCTCCGTCAGCGGGACAGTGAAGCCAAGAACACCGTCCAATAGCTGCGTTCTTCACATCTGGTGCAGACAACCTGCGCACCCTCACTCTGCCTCCTACCTCACTCTGCCTCCCACCTCACTCTGCCTCCCACCTCACTCTTCCATTCTAAAAATACATCCAATATTTAGTGCTGTCGAGCATAGTTTAATTAGCGTTGAATGTTCATAATTATTTTTTGTTATATTCAGTGGGAAGCGCTAAACCTGTAAGGGTCATACAACACGGGTGGGTTGGCGTGGTAGTAGTAATCAGGACAGGAAGTATATTGCTCGTCTCACTACCACGTAATAAGAACATTTTTTGTGTTCTTATGTACTGAAGCAATATCTTGGGCAGCTCTGGTAAATGTTGTATGTGTCTAATTTTCATCTTGTCGGTATTGTATACATGTAGATGAAGGTTCAGAGAACCGACAAGATGATGTCTTGGACTGATTACATCGACTCCAGACTGAGAGACATTACCACAAACTCCTTTTGATCTTCACCATTCTTCTTGATAAATTAGACATATGTGCAACACTTGGGTATCTTTATTGAGGAAAGGTTTCGCCACACACTGGCTTCATCAGTCCATGCAAAGGAGAATGGTGAAGAGCAGAGGGAGTTTGAGGTAATCAGTTCCTCAGCCTTGAGTCGATGTAATCAGTGCATCAATCATGAGAAGAATACAGCATATGTCCGAAGAAGTGGCTTATATATTGTAGACAGGTGAGGTGCAGCAGTCGTAGGAGATATCATACTTGATAAATCCAAATGTGGAAGTAGGTCATGCCTAAGATGTTGCTGTGTCTGACAAGAATGTTGATAAATGGTTCAGAGAACCGACATATTGATAAATTAGACACATGTGAAAAACTTCACCATTCTCCTTTGTATGGACTGATGAAGCCACTACGTGGTGAAACGTTTCCTCAGTGAAGATACCTATGTATTGCACAAGTGTCTAATGCATCATTCATGTACTACTCGTCAGATACTGCAACATCATGGAATCTTGGTTCAGAGGACATCTTCACAATCTTCTTCACTACTACTACTGACTCGTCCCTCGGGTAGGACCTACTTCCATTGGGGAATCCCCCCTACCAGTGACAATGTCCTCGTCAGTTACACATCCCTCACTGGCGCCAGTATATAAGCGCCAACTTTCTTTAAGGGGTGGACCGGTAAGCCAGCCGAAGGCCTCGGTTAGATGGCTAAAATCTCCAACGGCAGGTCATCACCTGACTAAGAAACACTTGTCAAGAAACACTTGTCCTGTTTCCTGATGAAACTTACCTGCCTACCTTGCCTGTACTTCAGTTCTTCACGATTACCTCATCTTTTGTATATAATTCTACTGATTTCAAATTATGTCTTTGAATTTGTATTGATAAAGCCGCTGGATGGTGCACATGTGTCTAATTTTTATCATGCTCCAGTAAGCCTGCTGCAGTGTTCCTCCATTTGTAGACAGCCTGTACTGTCTGCACAGACAGCATATGCTGTCTGCCAGCTGAGTTCATATTTCGTGCCATGCTGGTGCTGCCACCTATAGGCTTACCACTTCAGTATGCCCACCCCTGCCTCTACCTCACTCTCTCAGCAGCCTAGACTCAGACAACAGGTCCTACTCCTCTTTCCTTCATGGGCATGGCCCTCCCGGGCCATGGGCATGTAACACACTGGCTGTGTACCCCAGATACCGAAAATAAAGTAAGAAGCCTCCGAAGCCTTTATCATTACTCCCGGCTACCAAGAATCGCCAATAAACCTATAAAACTGGTGGAATCGGTGGTCGCAGGAAATGTGTTTGCCGGGAGAGAGGAAAGAAGAGGGATGAAGTCATCTTCACTTCATTACCCCACACAAGAAGCATCCGTCTCTCAACGAGTTATCCTGATGTCATGTCTGCACGTTTCAGCATCCAGACACAGGTACAAGCAGGATTTAGCCGAAATTTCCCGAATTTCTTTGAATATTGTAAGTGGCGTCCCTGTGACTCCACGCCACAGCGTCCCACACTGTTTTTTCAAGTCATGTGTTCAGCGTATGGCTCTGTCGTGGTTATTCATCTCAGCATAGCTATTTCAGCAAGTCAGAGGTGAGTTTGTGGAGATTTCTGCGTCCAGTGTGAGTGTTCTCCTCGTGTTTGTGGGTGGGAGAGGAGGAAGTGGCCATTCCTCACCTTGTCCACGCTCGCCCTACACTCACCCACACTCGCCCTGCTGTACACTACACCATACACCACTCACTATTTCTCCCACTCCCTCTGCTGTGTTTTCTTCTGTTTTCCTTGTGAATTCATTGCCAGAGCTGTGTATCTGAGTGCCCAAGGCCACCCGAAGCTACGTGGATCACCAAGCCACGTAGATCACCAAGCTATGTGGAGCAAGCCACGTGGGGTATCGATGATGTCACGTGGATCTACAAGCCATGTGGGTTACCGAGCCAGACGTCCCAGGCCACATGCTGTGGTCTGCTGCTGCCCGAATTCATGACATTACGATGTCTGTCTGATGTCACCTCGCGACGTCATGCCTGACATCACATGATGTCACATCGAGTGTTTCAGTAATTATTTCAGTATTGTCGAGAAGACTGAGAGAAGATATATGTTATGTGTTAATTAATTCCTCTCAGTCAGTGTTCTCACATGTTTGTGTATAGCTTAGTGTCAATTTTTGCACAGAAAAGCGTCATTTGCTAGTAAGTCCTGTAGTACCGCATATGCAGTGCGGGTGTGTGCAGTTTTCCATGTGTGCTGTGTGGTCTTGAGCCAGACCACTGTGTAGCACCACTGTGTTACTTGTCACCCGGTGTGACCCACACGTTTGACAGCTGATATTAGTCAGCCCAAGCATCTGAGCCTCTTGTACAGAAAACTCGTACTGTTCACCGCTCGTGATGCCCTGCAGAATCGTACCTGCTACGATTCCCATCGAGATTTGTCTCACTTCACCTCCAGACCGTCAGAGTACAGTTATATGTAGAGAAACAAGTCTGGGGATGGTTAGACTAACCTCTGCTGTAACTCCAACTGCTGAGAGAATGACACTCGTCAGGCCGCAGTTAGCCCTGCCGGCAGGCGCTGTGTCAGCCTCGTGTCATAGCTTCAGTGAGCAGCCTGCGCAAAGATGATGTCACTTTGACTACTAGTCTGCTCAAAGCAGTATGGTGTATGATGTTACGACTCCCAGATGTTTCGCCGAGTCATCTCTGCCATGACTCCACGCTCGCCGGCAGTGACAGCCCCAGTGACAGTACCAGTCGAGAAGTGTCCTCCTAAGTCGCTTGCCAGAAGAAGTCCTGCCCAGTTGCCAAGAACTGACGACGCCTCACTCGAGAGCACCAGCAGGTCGTGCCCCATGTTGAGTGAAACCTGCAGCACCCTGTTACGTCACAGCTCAGCTGCAGCGTTGTCTATCTCTTGTGTTGCAGTATCTGTCCAGACACAGGAAGGCGTGCAGTGATGCCCTTCGACACTCACTGCCTATGAACACGATGTTTAGCACACCCCACATGTTTTTTTCTTCCCTCCCTGTAGGAAGTTTTTTTTCCATGTTCATATGTATATATACATGTTTTTATTCTGTGTTCTGTGCCCTGTTCCTACGAGAGAGAGAGACCGAGTTTTTTTTATAGACAGTCATGGTCGGATCGACCATGTGATAGGTGGCCGAGCGAATGTAGACAGCCTGTACTGTTTGCACAGACAGCCTATGCTGTCTGCCAGCTGAGTTCATATTTCGCGCCATGCTGGTGCTGCCACCTATAGGCTTACCACTTCAGCATGACCACCCCTCCCTCTGCCTCACTCTCTCATCAGCCTACAGTCAGACAACAGGTCCTACTTCTCTCTCCCTAGTGGGCATGGCCCTCCCGGGCCATGGGCACATAACACACTGCCTGTGTACCCCAGATACTGCAAATGAAGTAAGAAGCCTCCAAAGCCTTTATCATTACTCCCCCGCTACCAAGAATCGCCAATGAACCTATAAAACACATTCTTATATTCTTATAATTATAACCTTAAGTTTTAAACGGGTGGACGGGTAAGCCAGCGGAAGGCCTCGGTCAGATAACCAAAAATCTCCAGTGACTGGTCATCATATGACTTAGACCCGCGTCAGGAAACACTTGTCCAGTGTACTGACCAAACTAACTTAACCTAACCACGACATATATTGCTGACTCACGAAATCGTAATGACACGATTGCAAACAAAACGCGGTACGGGTTCGAGCCCCACCCTTACCGTGGTTTACATACTGGAGTTTACCTGGAGAGAGTTCCGGGGGTCAATGCCCCCGCGGCCCGGTCTGTGACCAGGCCTCCTGGTGGATCAGCGCCTGATCAACCAGGCTGTTGCTGCTGGCTGCACGCAAACCAACGTACGAGCCACAGCCCGGCTGGTCAGGAACCGACTTTAGGTGCTTGTCCAGTGCCAGTTTGAAGACTGCCAGGGGTCTGTTGGTAATCCCCCTTATGTATGCTGGGAGGCAGTTGAACAGTCTCGGGCCCCTGACACTTATTGTATGGTCTCTTAACGTGCTAGTGACACCCCTGCTTTTCATTGGGGGGATGTTGCATCGTCTGCCAAGTCTTTTGCTTTCGTAGTGAGTGATTTTCATGTGCAAGTTCGGTACTAGTCCCTCTAGGATTTTCCAGGTGTATATAATCATGTATCTCTCCCGCCTGCGTTCCAGGGAATACAGGTTCAGGAACCTCAAGCGCTCCCAGTAATTGAGGTGTTTTATCTCCATTATGCGCGCCGTGAAGGTTCTCTGTACATTTTCTAGGTCAGCAATTTCACCTGCCTTGAAAGGTGCTGTTAGTGTGCAGCAATATTCCAGCCTAGATAGAACAAGTGACCTGAAGAGTGTCATCATGGGCTTGGCCTCCCTAGTTTTGAAGGTTCTCATTATCCATCCTGTCATTTTTCTAGCAGATGCGATTGATACAATATTATGGTCCTTGAAGGTGAGATCCTCCGACATGATCACTCCCAGGTCTTTGACGTTGGTGTTTCGCTCTATTTTGTGGCCAGAATTTGTTTTGTACTCTGATGAAGATTTAATTTCCTCGTGTTTACCATATCTGAGTAATTGAAATTTCTCATCGTTGAACTTCATATTGTTTTCTGCAGCCCACTGAAAGATTCGGTTGATGTCCGCCTGGAGCCTTGCAGTGTCTGCAATGGAAGACACTGTCATGCAGATTCGGGTGTCATCTGCAAAGGAAGACACGGTGCTGTGGCTGACATCCTTGTCTATGTCGGATATGAGTATGAGGAACAAGATGGGAGCGAGTACTGTGCCTTGTGGAACAGAGCTTTTCACCGTAGCTGCCTCGGACTTTACTCTGTTGACGACTAGTCTCTGTGTTCTGTTAGTGAGGAAATTATAGATCCATCGACCGACTTTTCCTGTTATTCCTTTAGAACGCATTTTGTGCGCTATTACGCCATGGTCACACTTGTCGAAGGCTTTTGCAAAGTCTGTATATATTACATCTGCATTCTTTTTATCTTCTAGTGCATTTAGGACCTTGTCGTAGTGATCCAATAGTTGAGACAGACAGGAGCGACCTGTTCTAAACCCATGTTGCCCTGGGTTGTGTAACTGATGGGTTTCTAGATGGGTGGTGATCTTGCTTCTTAGGACCCTTTCAAAGATTTTTATGATATGGGATGTTAGTGCTATCGGTCTGTAGTTCTTTGCTGTTGCTTTACTGCCCCCTTTGTGGAGTGGGGCTATGTCTGCTGTTTTTAGTAACTGTGGGACGACCCCCGTGTCCATGCTCCCTCTCCATAGGATGGAAAAGGCTCGTGATAGGGGCTTCTTGCAGTTCTTGATGAACACGGAGTTCCATGAGTCTGGCCCTGGGGCAGAGTGCATGGGCATGTCATTTATCGCCTGTTCGAAGTCATTTGGCGTCAGGATAACATCGGATAGGCTTGTGTTAACCAAATTTTGTGGCTCTCTCATAAAAAAATCATTTTGGTCTTCGACTCTCAGTCTGGTTAGCGGCTTGCTAAAAACTGAGTCATATTGGGACTTGAGTAGCTCACTCATTTCCTTGCTGTCATCTGTGTAGGACCCATCTTGTTTAAGTAGGGACCCAATACTGGATGTTGTTCTCGACTTTGATTTGGCATAGGAGAAGAAATACTTTGGGTTTCTTTCGATTTCATTTATGGCTTTTAGTTCTTCCCGCGATTCCTGACTCCTATAAGATTCCTTTAGCTTGAGTTCGATGCTTGCTATTTCTCCCTACGCATTTCAGAAATGTTGACCTCTTTTAGCCGCTCTGTTATTCTTTTCCGTCGCCTGTAAAGGGAGCGCCTGTCTCTTTCTATTTTACATCTACTCCTCCTTTTTCTTAGAGGAATAAGCCTTGTGTATACATCGAGTGCCACCAAGTTAATCTGTTCTAGGCATACGTTGGGGTCTGTGTTGCTTAGTATATCTTCCCAGCTTATATCGGTTAGGACTTGGTTTACTTGGTCCCACTTTATGTTTTTGTTATTGAAGTTGAATTTGGTGAATGCTCCCTCGTGACTAGTCTCATTATGTCGGTCTGGGGCTCCACGCATACATGTCTGAACCTCAATTATGTTGTGATCTGAGTATATTGTTTTTGATATGGTGACATTTCTTTTCAGATCATCATTGTTAGTGAAGATGAGGTCTAGTGTATTCTCCAGTCTAGTAGGCTCTATTATTTGCTGGTTTAAATTGAATTCTGTTCAGAGATTTAAAAGCTCGTGTGAGTGTGAGTTTTCATCAGAGCTGCCTCCTGGTGTTATTACTGCAACAATATTATTTGCTATATTCCTCCATTTTAGGTGCCTTAAGTTGAAATCCCCCAGGAGCAAGATGTTGGGTGCAGGAGCTGGAAGATTTTCCAGACAGTGGTCAATTTTTAACAGCTGTTCCTGGAATTGCTGGGATGTTGCATCCGGAGGCTTGTAGACTACCACAATGACTAGGTTTTGGTTCTCGACCTTTACTGCTAAAACTTCCACTACATCATTTGAGGCATTTAACAGTTCTGTGCAAACAAGTGACTCTGCAATGTACAGGCTAACCCCCCCCCCCTTTTGCCTGTTCACTCTGTCACATCTGTATAGGTTGTAACCTGGGATCCATATTTCGTTGTCCAAGTGATCCTTTATGTGGGTCTCAGTGAAAGCCGCGAACATTGCCTTTGCCTCTGCAAGCAGTCCACGGATGAAAGGTATTTTGTTGTTTGTTGCTGGCTTTAGACCATGTATATTTGCAAAGAAGAATGTCATCGGACTGGTGGTATTGTTGGTACTGGGGGGGGATTTTTTTTCCGGCATTAGTATCTGTATCTGTTGGTTTGGAGTGGAGGCCATCGACTGTGGTTCCACTCCAGGAATGACTGGATTTGGTGTACGATTTCTGCCATTTCCTGCCAGTTTTTTTTCCTTCCTGGCACTAAAAAACCTCTCCCTCTTGAGTGGCTGTGGCTACCCAGGTTTTCCCATGGCATGGATGTTTTGTATCTTTTTGTACCCTTTAGATGGTGTGCCTGGCAATTTAAGTTATAGCACAGTCTTTCCTGTACTGAAGAGGTACACATTTCAGGGTGAAAAAGCTTACAGGAAGGGAGTTTGCATTTTCCTGTTGTCATATGGGCATGGCATTTTCTAGGGTGGTCATAGTTGCACGTCCCGTCTGTTTTTCCAGATTTCCCATGTCTGCAGATACCAAGTGCATAGTATGTGCACAGGCTTGGTTTCCGTTTG
This sequence comes from Cherax quadricarinatus, assembly GCF_038502225.1. Classification (NCBI taxonomy): domain Eukaryota; kingdom Metazoa; phylum Arthropoda; class Malacostraca; order Decapoda; family Parastacidae; genus Cherax; species Cherax quadricarinatus. The sequence goes on along the minus strand of NC_091343.1, from coordinate 8,287,044 downwards.
CCTTGGGTTTCTGTGACTGTATTCCCTGTTGGTGCATGTTTCCCTGTCTTATTCCTATCCTCCCTAGCACCAACAATGGAGCTCCCACCAGTTGTTTTTGGTAATATATCCTCACTATAGCTAGTGGAGTCCTCTTGTTTGCTATTTCCTGTGGTATTTCTAGTTTGCAATATTGGTTTTATCTTATCTTTGACTACACTTGTTTCCCCACTACGGCTCCTGTCCCCTATGAGGTCATTTATATGTATTCCTTCCTGCATATAATTCCCGACTACCTGGACAAAATCTCCAGCTTCACCATTACTGTGTCCCAGGACAGCACCTCCAGCTTCACCATTACTGTCTCCCAGGACAACATCTCCAACTTCACCATTACTGTCTCCCAGGACAGCACCTCCAGCTTCACCATTACTGTCTCCCAGGACAGCACCTCCAGCTTCACCATTTCTGTCTCCCAGGACAGCACCTCCAGCTTCACCATTTCTGTCTCCCAGGACAGCACCTCCAGCTTCACCATTTCTGTCTCCCAGGACAGCACCTCCAGCTTCACCATTACTGTCTCCCAGGACAGCACCTCCAGCTTCACCAGTACTGTCTCCCAGGACAGCACTATCAGCCCCATATTTACTGACTACCAGGACATCACCTCCAGCCTTACAGTTTCTGACTACATGGCCAGTATCAAGGGCAGTACCATTCAGCCCAGACTTTTTATGTTCCCATCTGTTGTAGAAAGCTTCCAGGTTGTCTATGAAAGCATCTTTGATGTTATCCTTTTTTAATACCCTTGTGATTTTAGTCCACAGATTTATCTCATTTGGGCATACCCAAAAACACTTCCCTGTTTTAATACTGCTTGTAGCTAGTTCTTGGATATCTGCACAAGGGGCGTGACACCAATTTCCACAAAGATGACAATTTATCCATGTGGAAGCCCGTTTGTTTGATTGACTGCAGACTACACAGAGCTTCATAATGATTTGAGTGGTTGATTTACTGTAATTCTACTAGCAACCTCTTGAATACTCTATTAATAACCTCCTTAAATGAAGCTCTAGCTATTTGTATTTCTATTTCTAACTAATTGGACAGCTTACCGTGTACGTTCCTGATTTATATTTATTGTTTGTGTTTGATAAGGGCGCCTACAACCCCATCCGTTTACAGTCTGCTTTATTGTCCAACGAAACCGTTTGAAACCAGTCAAGGGTTCGGACCAGTCAAGGGTTCGGACCAGTCAAGGGTTCGGACCAGTCGAGGGTTCGGACCAGTCGATCTGATCTGATCAGTGGGTCACTTATTTAAAACATACTAGTCGGTGATTTGGGCTAACACGTGAAGGATACTGCTAATTCCGGCTGAAATATTAAGTTAATTTAATTTGGCGTGCTTCAGGTCACACACTCAGGGATGAAATAATCAGAACTGATCTCAAACTAACATCAAATACAACTTTTAAGAGTCTAGCAGACATGAAGCCAGGGGAAAATATTTAATATATCTGAAACTGAAAAACATATAAACAAATAAATAATATAACTAATTTACCTGCTCACCTAGCAGTAAGTAGGAACGTGGGTATTAAGCGAGTGTTGTAGGTGGCATCCTGGGGTCAGAGTAATTAACGACCCCACTGGAATAAACTAAGTGAATATATGAAGGCTCTTGAGCACTGATCAAGATGTTTATTATGACGTTAATTAAGACATTCATTAAGGAATTTCGTCACTCGTGGCCATATATTTCCTCAGTAACTTGTTTGACTCACTATATACCTATCTTATACCTAAAAAAAACATTATTTTTTAACAGAAATGTTGAGTTTAAGAGAAATGTTTATCTTAAATAAAAATAAATTTGCTAAACAAAAATACATTGACCTTAAACAAAAGTACTGACCTTAAACAAAAGCATTGACCTCAAACAAAAGCATTGACCTTAAACAAAAGCATTGACCTTAAACAAATGCATTGACCTTAAACAAAAGCATTGACCTTAAACAAATGCATTGACCTTAAACAAAAGCATTGACCTTAAACAAAAGCATTGACCTTAAACAAATGCATTGACCTTAAACAAAAGCATTGACCTTAAACAAATGCATTGACCTTAAACAAAAGCATTGACCTTAAACAAAAGCATTGACCTTAAACAAAAGCATTGACCTTAAACAAAAGCATTGACCTCAAACAAAAGCATTGACCTCAAACAAAAGCATTGACCTTAAACAAAAGCATTGACCTCAAACAAAAGCATTGACCTTAAACAAAAGCATTGACCTTAAACAAATGCATTGACCTTAAACAAAAGCATTGACCTTAAACAAAAGCATTGACCTTAAACAAAAGCATTGACCTTAAACAAAAGCATTGACCTAAACAAAAGCATTGACCTTAAAAGCATTAACCTTAAACAAAAGCATTGACCTTAAACAAAAGCATTGACCCTAAACAAAAGCATTGACCTTAAACAAAAGCATTGACCTTAAACAAAAGCATTGACCTTAAACAAAAGCATTGACCTTAAACAAAAGCATTGACCTAAACAAAAGCATTGACCTTTTACAAAAGCATTGACCTTAAACAAAAGCATTGACCTTAAACAAAAGCATTGACCTTAAACAAAAGCATTAACCTTAAACAAAAGCATTGACCTTAAACAAAAGCATTGACCTTAAACAAAAGCATTGACCTTAAACAAAAGCATTGACCTTAAACAAAAGCATTGACCTTAAACAAAAGCATTGACCTCAAACAAAAGCATTGACCTTAAACAAAAGCATTGACCTCAAACAAAAGCATTGACCTTAAACAAAAGCATTGACCTTAAACAAAAGCATTGACCTTAAACAAAAGCACTGATCTCAAACAAAAGCATTGACCTTAAACAAAAGCATTGACCTTAAACAAATGCATTGACCCTAAACAAAAGCATTGACCTCAAACAAAAGCATTGACCTTAAACAAAAGCATTGACCTTAAACAAATGCATTGACCTTAAACAAAAGCATTGACCTTAAACAAAAGCATTGACCTCAAACAAAAGCATTGACCTTAAACAAAAGCATTGACCTTAAACAAATGCATTGACCTTAAACAAAAGCACTGATCTCAAACAAAAGCATTGACCTTAAACAAAAGCATTGACCTCAAACAAAAGCATTGACCTTAAACAAAAGCATTGACCTTAAACAAAAGCATTGACCTTAAACAAAATCATTGACCTTAAACAAAATCATTGACCTTAAACAAAGGTATTAATCATAGGAATGTTCATCATAAACATTAGCGCTACAACAAAGGCAGGTTAAAAAAAAAAGAGTTAGAAGAACATAATTCAAAACTCGTTTGATGTCAAAAACCTACAAATCGTTTCAAATTTTCTGGGGAAGAGGAGCTGGGCTCAGTTTGTGAGATGCATGACACAATAGTTAGCTCTCTCTTAGAAACATATTTTATATAGTGCGACTTTCTTTTTAGACGCATCTAAAAAAAATTAATTCACAATGGAATATCAGACATTATGAAAGTTTTTACATGAGCAATGAGGTTTTGAATGGAGTTTTTCAAACACATCTTCACAAAAAATCACGTTGAATAGAGTTTTTTAAGAGAGGTGACTGATGCATCAGTCACTGCGGGGGGGGGGGGGAGCTACCGTCCCCTCATTGACTGATGCATCAGTCACTGAGGAGGGCGCTACCGCCCCCTCACTAACTGTTGCATCAGTCACTAAGGGAGACGCTACCGTCAACATTAATTAAGGTAACGAGGTTGAGTACAGTCCACAAGGCGCATTCCACAATGAAAACTACAAAATTCATCTCGTGTCAAAATCCTACAAATCAGTTAGATTTATTGGGGTAATAAAGAGGAGGTCAGCCAAGATGATCTCTAAAAACAACACTCCAGCATTTGTTCGTCGTTAGAAGCAAAAATTCCGTCAATATTCCAGGATAAAAGAAGGGGGGAGAGACAGAGCAGTATTCCAGGATAAAAGAAGGGGGGAGAGACAGAGCAGTATTCCAGGATAAAAGAAGGGGGAAGAGAACAGTATTCCAGGATAAAAGAAGAGTGTGACAGAGCAGTATTCGAAGACAGAAGAAGGATGGAAGAGAGCCCAGGAGTCACGTTACTGGGACACAGGAGGTATAGGTAGTAATAACATTTAAGGTTTGAATAAATGGTTTAAACCAACAAGTTGATAAACAAGACACTTGTCCATCACTTGGGTATCTTCATTCTGGAAACATTTCATTAACCAGTGGCTTCGTCAGTCCACTTTACCAGTCTAGGTGGCTAAACCTAAACTGGAGAGAGCCCTTCTGTACTCTAAATCATATAGCCATCTATGTGATTTAGTGTATAAAAGGTTCAGCTAAGCAAAATCATTCATGCATGCATGAACCAGTATAGTCAGGATTTATTTGAACTATGTTAATGTTGAAGTATCAGTTATGGTAGGCAAAGAGGGAATATAAAGAAAAGAGTTATGTGGAGTAAAATAAGGGTGGGATGCGAGAAGTGGGTTATATCAAGAGTCTGTGCACCTGACGAAGAGAGGAGTCTAGAGGAGAGAAGGGAGAAAGAGAGATTTTGTTTAGAAAGGTAAATAAGAGGTTCAGAGAACTGGAGTCGATGTAATCAATCCATCAATCTTGAAAAGAATACCAACTAACTCCTTCTGATCTTCACCATTTTCCTCTCTATGGACTGATGAAGTCAATGCGTGGCGAAACGTTTCCTCAATAAAGATACCCAAGTGTTGCACATGTGTCTAATTTATCAACGTGTCGTTTCTCTGAACCATTTATCAACATTCTTGTCAGACACAGCAACATCTTGGGATCTTAATACAGGAAATTCTTCACTTGCCTAACCTTTAGGCATGACCTACTTCCACATAAACATAAACTTACTTACTTACTTAATCAAGTATGACATCACCTACGGTTGCTTCACCTCACCTGTCTACAGTATATAAGCCACTTCTTCGTGCATATGCTGTATTCCTTTGAAGACTGATGGACTGATTACATCGACTCCAGGTTGAGGGACTGATTACCTTAAACTCCTGATCTTCACCATTCTTCTTTGTATTGGACTGATGAAGCCACTGTGTGGAGAAAGGTTTCCTCAATAAAGGTACCCAAGTGTTGCACTTGCGTCTAATTTATAATGGAGTGTTTAGGAAGTTTTGAACCAAGTGGCGGAGAAGCTATATGCTAAAGTGGGAGCAAATGTCGTATAGGGTGTGGTAAGTAAGTTTGGGGTGCCAGGGGTAAATGATAATGGGATCCTTTGATTAAGGTATGTTTGGTAATAGGTAATGCATATTTTTAGCACACGGAAGATTTTTTTCAGCGTAGATGCAAAGTATCCTGGTGTTGACTACTGGTGAGGTGCTGCTAGGAGGCACTGATACAAGGTATCCTGGTGTTGACTACTGGTGAGGTGCCGCTAGGAGGCACTGACACAAAGTATCCTGGTGTTGACTACTGTTGAGGTGCTGCTAGGAGGCACTGATATAAGGTATCCTGGTGTTGACTACTGTTGAGGTGCTGCTAGGAGGCACTGATACAAGGTATCCTGGTGTTGACTACTGTTGAGGTGCTGCTAGGAGGCACTGATACAAGGTATCCTGGTGTTGACTACTGGTGAGGTGCCGCTAGGAGGCACTGATACAAGGTATCCTGGTGTTGACTACTGGTGAGGTGCTGCTAGGAGGCACTGATACAAGGTATCCTGGTGTTGACTACTGTTGAGGTGCTGCTAGGAGGCACTGATACAAGGTATCCTGGTGTTGACTACTGTTGAGGTGCTGCTAGGAGGCACTGATACAAGGTATCCTGGTGTTGACTACTGGTGAGGTGCCGCTAAGAGGCACTGATACAAGGTATCCTGGTGTTGACTACTGGTGAGGTGCTGCTAGGAGGCACTGATACAAGGTATCCTGGTGTTGACTACTGGTGAGGTGCTGCTAGGAGGCACTGATACAAGGTATCCTGGTGTTGACTACTGGTGAGGTGCTGCTAGGAGGCACTGATACAAGGTATCCTGGTGTTGACTACTGGTGAGGTGCTGCTAGGAGGCACTGATACAAGGTATCCTGGTGTTGACTACTGGTGAGGTGCCGCTAGGAGGCACTGATACAAGGTATCCTGGTGTTGACTACTGGTGAGGTGCTGCTAGGAGGCACTGATACAAGGTATCCTGGTGTTGACTACTGGTGAGGTGCCGCTAGGAGGCACTGATACAAGGTATCCTGGTGTTGACTACTGGTGAGGTGCTGCTAGGAGGCACTGATACAAGGTATCCTGGTGTTGACTACTGGTGAGGTGCTGCTAGGAGGCACTGATACAAGGTATCCTGGTGTTGACTACTGGTGAGGTGCTGCTAGGAGGCACTGATACAAGGTATCCTGGTGTTGACTACTGTTGAGGTGCTGCTAGGAGGCACTGATGCAAGGTATCCTGGTGTTGATTACTGGTGAGGTGCCGTTAGGAGGCACTGATACAAGGTATCCTGGTGTTGACTACTGGTGAGGTGCCGCTAGGAGGCATTGATACAAGGTATCCTGGTGTTGACTACTGTTGAGGTGCTGCTAGGAGGCACTGATATAAGGTATCCTGGTGTTGACTACTGTTGAGGTGCTGCTAGGAGGCACTGATACAAGGTATCCTGGTGTTGACTACTGTTGAGGTGCTGCTAGGAGGCACTGATACAAGGTATCCTGGTGTTGACTACTGTTGAGGTGCTGCTAGGAGGCACTGATACAAGGTATCCTGGTGTTGACTACTGGTGAGGTGCCGCTAGGAGGCACTGATACAAGGTATCCTGGTGTTGACTACTGTTGAGGTGCTGCTAGGAGGCACTGATACAAGGTATGCTGATGTTGACTACTGGTGAGGTGCTGCTAGGAGGCACTGATACAAGGTATCCTGGTGTTGACTACTGTTGAGGTGCTGCTAGGAGGCACTGATACAAGGTATCCTGGTGTTGACTACTGTTGAGGTGCTGCTAGGAGGCACTGATACAAGGTATCCTGATGTTGACTACTGGTGAGGTGCTGCTAGGAGGCACTGATACAAGGTATCCTGGTGTTGACTACTGGTGAGGTGCTGCTAGGAGGCACTGATACAAGGTATCCTGGTGTTGACTACTGGTGAGGTGCTGCTAGGAGGCACTGATACAAGGTATCCTGGTGTTGACTACTGGTGAGGTGCTGCTAGGAGGCACTGATACAAGGTATCCTGGTGTTGACTACTGGTGAGGTGCTGCTAGGAGGCACTGATACAAGGTATCCTGGTGTTGACTACTGTTGAGGTGCCGCTAGGAGGCACTGATACAAGGTATCCTGGTGTTGACTACTGTTGAGGTGCTGCTAGGAGGCACTGATACAAGGTATCCTGATGTTGACTACTGTTGAGGTGCTGCTAGGAGGCACTGATACAAGGTATCCTGGTGTTGACTACTGTTGAGGTGCTGCTAAGAGGCACTGATACAAGGTATCCTGGTGTTGACTACTGGTGAGGTGCCGCTAGGAGGCACTGATACAAGGTATCCTGGTGTTGACTACTGGTGAGGTGCTGCTAGGAGGCACTGATACAAGGTATCCTGGTGTTGACTACTGGTGAGGTGCTGCTAGGAGGCACTGATACAAGGTATCCTGGTGTTGACTACTGGTGAGGTGCCGCTAGGAGGCACTGATACAAGGTATCCTGGTGTTGACTACTGTTGAGGTGCTGCTAGGAGGCACTGATACAAGGTATCCTGGTGTTGACTACTGGTGAGGTGCTGCTAGGAGGCACTGATACAAGGTATCCTGGTGTTGACTACTGGTGAGGTGCTGCTAGGAGGCACTGACACAAGGTATCCTGGTGTTGACTACTGGTGAGGTGCCGCTAGGAGGCACTGATACAAGGTATCCTGGTGTTGACTACTGGTGAGGTGCTGCTAGGAGGCACTGATACAAGGTATCCTGGTGTTGACTACTGGTGAGGTGCTGCTAGGAGGCACTGACACAAGGTATCCTGGTGTTGACTACTGGTGAGGTGCTGCTAGGAGGCACTGATACAAGGTATCCTGGTGTTGACTACTGGTGAGGTGCCGCTAGGAGGCACTGATACAAGGTATCCTGGTGTCTTTCTAAACCAACATAAAGGTATTTATTACCAAGGTTTATACCATAAAACACCGACAAGATGGAGAATCAGTCACAAGCGCAACATCTGGGTATCTTTATCAGTAGACGTTACGTCATCCAGTGGCTTTATCAATACAATCTTCACATTATGTCCTCGAATTTGCATTGATAAAGCCACAGGATGGCTAAACGACTACAAATAAAAATACCCAGATATTGCACACGTGTAAAATTCTTAAATAAAAACAAGACGACTGGCACGTTCCAGTCTCTTACGTGCGGGTTAACTGTGACGTAGACGACTGGCACGTTCCAGTCTCTTACGTGCTGGTTAACTGTGACGTAGACGACTGGCACGTTCCAGTCTCTTACGTGCGGGTTAACTGTGACGTAGACGACTGGCACGTTCCAGTCTCTTACGTGCGCGTTAACTGTGACGTAGACGACTGGCACGTTCCAGTCTCTTACGTGCGGGTTAACTGTGACGTAGACGACTGGCACGTTCCAGTCTCTTACGTGCGGGTTAACTGTGACGTAGACGACTGGCACGTTCCAGTCTCTTACGTGCGGGTTAACTGTGACGTAGACGACTGGCACGTTCCAGTCTCTTACGTGCGGTTTAACTGTGACGTAGACGACTGGCACGTTCCAGTCTCTTACGTGCGGGTTAACTGTGACGTAGACGACTGGCCAGTTAATGCATTTCAGACCGTAAAGCCTGGTCATGGACTGCGCCGCGGGAGCGTTGACCCCCTAGATAGATACTTTGGTTAGTAGGTAGGTGGGTAGGTAGGTAGGTAGGTGGGTTGGTTGGTAGGTGGGTAGGTTGGTAGGTAAGTAGGTTGGTAGGTAGGTAGGTTGGTATGTAGGCACAGGCTGGCAGGCAGGCAGGCAGGCAGGCTGGCAGGAAGGCAGGCAGGCAGGCAGGCAGGCAGGCAGGCAGCAGCAGGCAGGCAGGCAGGCAGGTGGCGGCAGGCAGGCAGGCAGGCAGGCAGTCAGGCAGGCAGGCAGGCAGGAGGTGCAAGAGCAGGCAGGCAGGGGGCAGGCAGGCAGGCAGGTGGGCCAGGCAGGCAGGCAGGTCAGGCAGGCAGGCGGCAGGCAGGCAGGCAGCAGGCAGGCAGGCAGGCATTTAGGACTGCAGGCAGGCAGGGGGGCCAGGCAGGCATTTAGGACTGGCAGGTTAGGCGCACGGGCAGGCAGGTTAGGTAGCAGGCAGGTTTAGGCAGGCAGGCAGGCAGGCAGGCAGGCACAGGCTAGGCAGGCAGGCGGCAGGTGGCAGGCAGGTAGCCAGGCAGGCAGGACAGGCAGGCAGGCAGGCAGGCAGGCAGGCAGGTAGGTGGCAGGCAGAGGCAGGCAGGCAGGCAGGCAGGCTTGGTAGGTAGGTAAGTAGGTAGGTAGGTAGACGCTCTTGCATCATGGGAGACACTGCCTCTCACAGTAGCCTACTGTCAATCTGGACAAACTGAAGTTCCATCACTGCTCATTTGTTATTGTTTACGCGTGACCGGTGTTCGTTACACTCTTGACACTTAAATAAATGAAACACAAATTGGGGATAAATGAAAGATGCCATGAATAATTCGTAATGTATATATTACAGTTTGTACAGTCAACAAAGAGACGCGGCCAGTGCCCCCGGTGCATCTCCTAATACAGTCGTGTAAGAGGGGCAAGAGATGGTTTTCCCCCAGCATCCACTACCTCCAGGTTAACTCCCCTGCTACAGGAGCCCCCCATCCGCCGTGGAAGTTGGGGCCAGTCCCCGCCCCCCGCCGTCTGGCCTAAGAGTGCGCTGGTCATATCAACAGCAAGATTTATATCTTCCTATGTACACTGGAATAATCTGTGTGTGATATTCACAACACATTTAATATCATATCTAAGGTGGTCACAGCTGTTGGGCTCGTAATTCTAATATACAGATGTTTCTTTCTCTGGAGATATTACCTTCTTGTTACAGTGAGAGGTGATCTAATGTTATACAGAGATGAAAGTTCATATAATATAGGTCTAGATATTAGGTAGCAGAATAAGAAACCAAAGCGAATTTCATGTCCATTACTTTATAACAAAAGCACAGTGTATAAAATAGTTTACATTACCCATGAAATCGTCCGTGCTGACGGTCCATGAAATAGAATAGTACTGTGCGTGCTTTCATTTAAACCACATGTCGCAGAATTAGCTGAAACTATGATTCAATGTGGGGAAAATATTCCATAATTTGGTATAAATCGAAGTTAATTGTCAAGAGAGAGCGAAGTGATCTACGAGGTTACTAGAAGAACGCTGAGATGGAGTTATGATGAAAGAAAACAACATGAAGTGTGGCATGATCTGTGGAAGGTTAGTGTGGGAGGCAACGGAGGATTCATGGTCCAGGTTCCTCCCAGTGGTGTGGCAGGCAACGCAGGGTTCATGATCCAGGTTCCTCCCAGTGGTGTGGCAGGCAACGCAGGATTCATGGTCCAGGTTCCTCCCAGTGGTGTGGCAGGCAACGCAGGGTTCATGGTCCAGGTTCCTCCCAGTGGTGTGGCAGGCAACGCAGGATTCATGGTCCAGGTTCCTCCCAGTGGTGTGGCAGGCAACGCAGGGTTCATGGTCCAGGTTCCTCCCAGTGGTGTGGCAGGCAACGCAGGGTTCATGATCCAGGTTCCTCCCAGTGGTGTGGCAGGCAACGCAGGACTCAGGGTCCAGGTTCCTCCCAGTCTTGTGGCAGGCAACGCAGGTTTCATGATCCAGGTTCCTCCCAGTGGTGTGGCAGGCAACGCAGGATTCATGGTCCAGGTTCCTCCCAGTGGTGTGGCAGGCAACGCAGGGTTCATGGTCCAGGTTCCTCCCAGTGGTGTGGCAGGCAACGCAGGGTTCATGATCCAGGTTCCTCCCAGTGGTGTGGCAGGCAACGCAGGATTCATGGTCCAGGTTCCTCCCAGTGGTGTGGCAGGCAACGCAGGGTTCATGGTCCAGGTTCCTCCCAGTGGTGTGGCAGGCAACCCAGGGTTCATGATCCAGGTTACTCCCAGTGGTGTGGCAGGCAACGCAGGATTCATGGTCCAGGTTCCTCACACAGTCTCTGCGGTACATGTGGCCATGGTGATATATTGTGTCCTGTTGAGCAAATGCACGAAGCTGTGCAACTTCTCAACGATTTCTAACCCTGTAACTCTTTATACCTCTCTTTTTATCTCCTCCTCTCTCTCTTTCTTTTTCTTGCTTTCTCTCTCATTTAATCACCTTTTTTACTCCTATTCTTCCACATTCTCCCCGTCTTCCTCCTCATATCTCTCCCTTAGTACATTATTTCTCGACCCGTTACTACTCCCTCCTTTTCCTGTAGCGATAACTAAGGTGAAACATCTAAAAATCGTAGGTAACATCGCCACTGGCGCTGTACCACACTGTGCTACGATTATGTTAGTATGTTCCCTCACAGAATGAGTGACGCTTCTCAGTAAACTAGCCCCTCGGGAAAAAAGAATCCAAAATATCCTTACACCTTTAGGCCTTCAAGTGCTACTCTTACCGTCACAGCTCCCAGAGTAATAACATCTTGCTTCAAGACACTAAATTATGTGACACGATATGCGATGATAAACTGTATTTTTTTCTGATGATGATGATTAAGACACATTTGCAACACCTGGGTGTCTTGAATTATGATATTTTCACCAAATCAGTAACTTTTTCAAGCCACTTTAGACAGTGTATGTTGAGAGACAGTGGGAGAAAAAGGAGAGGGGAATAACCACTTAAAAGTTAGCTTTACACTTCTTCCATTCTCTCCACTATGTATTGGACTGGTGAAAAAGGTCACTTCTTGGCGAAACGTCTCATCAGCAGATACCCAGATGTTGCACACATGTCTTGCTCGTCAACTTGTTGGTACTCTACACCAAGGAGGCCATGATGGTCTCACTCTCTTCAAAATTTTCTGCTACAGAGTGAAATAACATTGCTCATTTGGCTTAAGAGATTGTATAGTGTTCAGTGGTGTGTGTTTTGACGTCATTCATCCCGACAATCAAACATCAATAACCTTGACATTCACCAGTCAATATCCTTGACATTCGCCACTCAATAACCTTGAAATTTACCAGTCAATTACCATAACATTCACCCATGAATAACTATGAGGGTCACCCAACAATAGCAATAACATCCACTCATCAATAATTATGACACTCGCCCACTAGTAACCTTGGCATTCAAACAATAACAATGAAATTCGAAACATTTATTATCTTGACATTTACCCATCAATAACCATGAAATACACTCATCATTTACATTCACTGTCAATGACATTCACCAATCAATAACCTTGAATAACCGTTTACTCACCCTCGCTCTCCAGAATCCTCACTTAAGACTCACAAGTTACACACTAATAAAGACAGACGTATAACAATGATAGATAAAATAATGATATTTAATTATAATGAAAATAAGATAAAAAGCAAATACAGGAAAGATAAGAGAATAAACACAAACAAAAGAATGAGCAGATTCCTAAGATTGTATAGAGATGCCAGTTTGGTTGTATCTTAATAATACCATTGTAAATAAGATTAAATTTAAAACTACCATTGCCCATTCGATTAATCTTGAAACTATGATCGCCCATTTTCAAACAAGCGTCATTATCAACCAAATACTCTCATAGGAATATTTATATATATATATATATATATATATATATATATATATATATATATATATATATATATATATATATATATATATATATATATATATATATATATATATATATATATATATATATATATATATATATATATATGTCGTGCCGAATAGGCAGAATTTGCGATCTTGGCTTAAATAGCAACGCTCATCTTGCCATATAGGACAAGTGAAAATTTGTGTATGCAATAATTTCGCCAAAATCATTCTACACCTAACAAAAAAAATATATTTCACTGTGTTTGTTTAGTATTAAATTACTGTAAACAAATATAAAATATATGTAGTTGGGTTAGGCTAAAATAAATTGTTCTTGTTATAATAAGGTTAGGTAAGTTTTCTAAGATTCTTTTGGTGCAAAATTAAATTTTTTTACATTAACATTAATGAAAAAAATATATCTTTAAACGTATAAGAGAAAATTTTAGAAGGGACTTAATTTTAAATGAGTTCTTGCTAATTGACTAGTTTTACATATTCGGCACGACATATATATATATATATATATATATATATATATATATATATATATATATATATATATATATATATATATATATATATATATATATATATATGCAAGAAATTCGCGAGAGCAGGCGAAATATACACAAACACTGATCTCCGGCTGAAGGAGACTCGTAGGTTCGAGTCTCCTTCAGCCAGAGATCAGTGTTTATATATATATATATATATATATATATATATATATATATGTGTGTGTGTGTGTGTGTGTGTGTGTGTGTGTGTGTGTGTGTGTGTGTGTGTGTGTGTGTGTGTGTGTGTGTGTGTGTGTGTGTGTGTGTGTGTGTGTGTGTGTGTGAGTGTGTGTGTGTGTGCGTGTAGAGCTTTAAGTAATGACTTGCTAATGACTTGCTGACTGCGTAGAGCTTTATCAAGTGACGACTTGGTGGTTCTGTGTAGAGCTGATGACTTATGACTCTGTTTAGAGCCTTGTATAGAGCTTTATGTTCTTCTATGGGTAGAGGTTTATTATGTTTTTCTAATGTGTAGAGCTTTATCGTGTCTTTCTGCGTGTAGAAATTCCTCAAGTCATGGCTTGCTACCTTTCCGTAGAGCTTTCTCAAGTCATACCCTGCCAGCTCTAAACATAGCAAAACCTTGTACACATATAGGCCTCTCGTGCACCTCATGCGTCCTCTTTACACAGGTTTATCATCAACTGGGTATTTTATCTCGTGTTAAAGTTGACAGCTGTTTATCGGATGACAGTTCGCTGTGAACTAAATACTGTTCACTCCGGCAAGGAATGACAACCAGCTATCAGGTTCTGAGTGGTAGACAGTCACCAATCAGAACAGTTGAGCGTGAGTTTGGGAGCGTTGAAGGAAGTTCAGCTTAAGGATACGCTTGATAAGCTTAACAATGAAGTTAACGAAGCTTCTTGTGTTGTCGTAAGAACATCAAGACACGAGTTCCAAAGGGAAATTTATCTCCAAGCAAATGAGTTCAATGTTATTGGTTCTGTGGGCAATGTATGGATGAACCATTGGTTCTGTGGGCAATGTATGCCTGAACCATTGGTTCTGTGGGCAGTGTATGGATGAACCATTGGTTCTGTGGGCAATGTATGCCTGAACCAACCATTGGTTCTGTGGGCAATGTATGCCTGAACCATTAGTTCCGTGGGCAATGTATGCCTGAACCGTTGGTTCTGTGGGCAATGTATGCCTGAACCGTTGGTTCTGTGGGCAATGTATGCCTGAACCGTTGGTTCTGGGGGCAATGTATGCCTGAACCATTAGTTCCGTGGGCAATGTATGCCTGAACCATTGGTTCTGGGGGCAATGTATGCCTGAACCATTGGTTCTGGGGGCAATGTATGCCTGAACCATTGGTTCTGGGGGCAATGTATGCCTGAACCATTGGTTCTGGGGGCAATGTATGCCTGAACCATTGGTTCTGCGAACATGCATACGTAGAACTTCTTTACTGAGGTAAACAAAGCAGGAAGCCATTGATAATCGAGTCATTCTTTTTAAAACAACGAGACGTAACTTTAGTAAAACAATGAGAGACGTGACTTTACTAAAACAATAAGAAACATAACTTTACTAAAACAATGAGAGACGTAACTTTACTAAAACAATGAGAAACATAACTTTACTAAAACAATGAGAAACATAACTTTACTAAAACAATAAGAAACATAACTTTACTAAAACAATGAGAGACGTAACTTTACTAAAACAATGAGAAACATAACTTTACTAAAACAATGAGAAACATAACTTTACTAAAACAATGAGAAACATAACTTTACTAAAACAATGAGAAACATAACTTTACTAAAACAATAAGAAACATAACCTTACTAAAACAATGAGAGACATAACTTTACTAAAACAATGAGAAACATAACTTTACTAAAACAATGAGAGACATAACTTTACTAAAACAATGAGAAACATAACTTTACTAAAACAATAAGAAACATAACTTTACTAAAACAATGAGAGACATAACTTTACTAAAACAATGAGAAACATAACTTTACTAAAACAATGAGAAACATAACTTTACTAAAACAATGAGAAACATAACTTTACTAAAACAATGAGAAACATAACTTTACTAAAACAATGAGAAACATAACTTTACTAAAACAATGAGAAACATAACTTTACTAAAACAATGAGAAACATAACTTTACTAAAACAATGAGAAACATAACTTTACTAAAACAATGAGAGACATAACTTTACTAAAACAATGAGAAACATAACTTTTTTTTAACTCTGGTAACGTCACTCAATTTCAAAACTCGTAACTCGTTCAAAGTAACTAATACCAAAGTTCGTAGGAATTGTCAGTCATAACAGTTTTACTCAAGTGGTCCTTGAACCACCTTGTTGAACACGATGAACACTGAGAACCAGGTGACACTGGGGTTCAAACACACCTGACATCATAGTGAGACCCAGGAACCTAACTAATGATCCATACCATACTGATGCAAATGATACTAATAATTCATACCATACTGACGCAAATGATACTAATGATATATATCATACTGACGCAAATGATACTAATGATATATATCATACTGACGCAAATGATACTAATGATATATATCATACTGACGCAAATGATACTAATGATATATATCATACTGACGCAAATCATACTATGATACATACCATACTGACGCAAATGATACTAATGATATATACCATACTGACGCAAATGATACTAATGATATATATCATACTGACGCAAATGATACTAATGATATATACCATACTGACGCAAATGATACTAATGATATATACCATACTGACGCAAATGATACTAATGATATATATCATACTGACGCAAATGATACTAATGATATATACCATACTGACGCAAATGATACTAATGATATATATCATACTGACGCAAATGATACTAATGATATATATCATACTGACGCAAATGATACTAATGATATATACCATACTGACGCAAATCATACTATGATACATACTATACTGACGCAAATCATACTATGATACATACCATACTGACGCAAATGATACTAATGATATATATCATACTGACGCAAATCATAGTAATGATACATACCATACTGACGCATATCATACCAATGATACATACCATACTAAAGGTGTTTGGACACAATGCATAAAGCTAATTCATACATTATACATGCCGCATTAAGTTTTCATACATTGTTTTCATACATGACACAGCGCTGTATTATTGATACATACTGATACACGTCTAGGTCAGGTTCTTAGGTTTAATAAGGCATATTAATTGCATGAGGGTCATTAACTGCAAGAAGATCATTAACTGCAAGGTCATTACCTTCAAGAGTGTCATTAACTGCAATAAGCTCATTAACAGCAATTAGGTTATTAGCTGCAAAGTCATTAACTGCGAGGTCATTAACTGCAAGAAGATTAACTGCAAGGTCATTAACTGCGAGAAGGTCATTAATGCAAGAGGATCATTAACTTCAAGGTCATTAACTGCAAGATCATTAATTGAAAGGTCATTAACAGTTCAAGGGTCATTAACTTCAAGGTCATTAATTGCAAAAAGGTCATTAACAGCTTGAGGGTCATTAACTTCAAGGTCATTAATTGCAAAAAGGTCATTAACAGCTTGAGGGTCATTAACTGCAAGGTCATTAATTGCAAGAAGTTCATTAACTGCTCAAGGGGTCATTAAATGCAAGAAAGTCATTAACTGCTCAAAGGGTCATTAATTGCAAGGTCATTAACTACTCAAGGGGTCATTAATTACAAGGTCATTAACTGCTCAAGGTGTCATTAATTGCAAAAAGGTCATTAACAGCTCGAGGGTCATTAACTTCAAGGTCATTAATTGCAAGAAGGTCATTAACAGCTCGAGGGTCATTAACTGCTAGGTCATTAATTGCAAGAAGATCATTAACTGCTCAAGGGGTCATTAACAGCTCGAGGGTTATTAACAGCTCGAGGGTCAATAACAGCTCGAGGGTCATTAACAGCTTGAGGGTCATTAACTGCTCGAGGGTCATTAACTGCTCGAGGGTCATTAACAGCTCGAGGATCATTAACAGCTCGAGGGTTATTAACTGCTCAAGGGTCATTAACTGCTCGAGGGTCATTAACAGCTCGAGGGTCATTAACAGCTCGAGGGTCATTAACTGCTCGAGGGTCATTAACTGCTGGATGGTCATTAACAGCTCCAGGGTCATTAACAGCTAGAGGGTCATTAACTGCTCGAGGGTCATTAACAACTCGAGGGTCATTAACAGCTCGAGGGTTATTAACTGCTCGAGGGTCAGGGTCATTAACTGCTCGAGGGTCATTAACTGCTCGAGGGTCATTAACAGCTCGAGAATCATTAACTGCTCGAGGGTAATTAACAGCTCGAGGGTCATAAACTGCTCGAGGATCATTAACAGCTCGAGGGTCATTAACTGCTCGAGGGTCATTAACAGCTCGAGGGTCATTAACTGCTCGATGGTCATTAGCAGCTCGAGGGTCATTAACTGCTCGAGGGTCATTAACAGCTCGAGGGCCATTAACAGCTCGAGGGTCATTAATTGCTCGAGGGTTATTAACAGCTCCAGGGTCATTAACTGCTCGAGGGTCATTAACAGCTCGAGGGTCATTAACTGCTCGAGGGTCATTAACTGCTCGAGGGTCATTAACAGCTCGAGGGTCATTAACTGCTCGCGGGTCATTAACTGCTCGAGGGTCACTAACAGCTCGAGGGTCATTAACTGCTCGAGGGTCATTAACAGCTCGAGGGCCATTAACTGCTCGAGGGTCATTAACTGCTCGAGGGTCATTAACTGCTCGAGGGTCATTAACAGCTCTAGGGTCATTAACTGCTCGAGGGTCATTAACTGCTCGAGGGTCATTAACTGCTCGAGGGTCATTACCTGCTCGAGGGTCATTACCTGCTCGAGGGTCATTAACAGCTCGAGGGTCATTAACTGCTCGAGGGTCATTAACAGCTCGAGGGCCATTAACTGCTCGAGGGTCATTAACTGCTCGAGGGTCATTAACTGCTCGAGGGTCATTAACAGATCGAGGGTCATTAACTGCTCGAGGGTCATTAACTGCTCGAGGGTCATTAACTGCTCGAGGGTCATTAACAGCTCGAGGGTCATTAACTGCTCGAGGGTCATTAACTGCTCGAGGGTCATTAAGAGCTCAAGGGTCATTAACAGCTCTAGGGTCATTAACAGCTCGAGGGTCATTAACTGCTCGAGGGTCATTAACAGCTCGAGGGTCATTAACTGCTCGAATGCCATTAACAGCTCGATTGTCATTAACAGCTCGAGAGTCATTAACTGCTCGAGGGTCATTAACTGCTCGAGGGTCATTAACAGCTCGAGGGTCATTAACAGCTCTAGGGTCATTAACTGCTCGAGGGTCATTAACAGCTCGAGGGTCATTAACAGCTCGAGGGTCATTAACTGCTCGAGGGTCATTAATAGCTCGAGGGTCATTAACAGCTCGAGGATCATTAACAGCTCGAGGGTCATTAACTGCTCGAGGGTCATTAACTGCTCGAGGGTGATTAACAGCTCGAGGATCGTTAACAGATCGAGGGTCATTAACAGCTCGAGGGTCATTATCAGCTCGAGGGTCATTAACTGCTCGAGAGTCATTAACTGCTCAAGGGTCATTAACTGCTCGAGGGTCATTAACTGCTCGAGGGTCATTAACAGCTCGAGGGTCATTAACAGCTCGAGGGTCATTAACTGCTCGAGGGTTATTATCAGCTAGAGGGTCATTAACTGATCGATGGTCATTAACTGCTCGAGGGTCATTAACAGCTCGAGGGTCATTAACTGCTCGAGGGTCAGTAACAGCTCGAGGGTCATTAACAGCTCGAGGGTCATTATCAGCTCGAGGGTTATTAACTGCTCGAGGGTCATTAACAGCTCGAGGGTCATTAACAGCTCGAGGGTCATTATCAGCTCGAGGGTCATTAACTGCTCGAGGGTCATTAACAGCTCGAGGGTCATTATCAGCTCGAGGGTCATTAACTGCTCGAGGGTCATTAACAGCTCGAGGGTCATTAACAGCTCGAGGGTCATTAACTGCTCGAGGGTCATTAACTGCTCGAGGGTCATTAACAGCTCGAGGGTCATTATCAGCTCGAGGGTCATTAACAGCTCGAGGGTCATTAACTGCTGGAGGGTCATTAAGGCAGCAGATCACAGGTACACTAACACCAAGAATCTTTTAATCCCTGAAAGAGGAATTAATGTACACTCTCAATGTGTATATACATTGAGATATATAAACCTATCGATGTATATATATATATATATATATATATATATATATATATATATATATATATATATATATATATATATATATATATATGTATATATATATATATATATATATATATATATATATATATATATATATATATATATATATATATGTCGTATGCACTAAGGGATACACATGCCTGTGTATATGTGTGGCTGCTGCCTGAAACAACCAATGACTTCTAAATAAATTTTTTTTATCTATTGTTTAATTCAAAATTGGAATTAGTTTTGAATACTCAATTGAAAAAAATAACTCAGTTAGTTATTTATATAGAAAATAATTGATGATATGACACAATAGTGACAATTTGAATAATGTTGCAGTAATGAGAGACAAATATGAAACATTGTAAGACATCCACACAAGCTGTGTTGCTTCTCTCTCTCTCTTCTCGCACACACACACTCAGATATACAGGAGCAGGAGCTGTGACTCAACCCCTGCAACCACAATTAGGTGAGTACACACACACACACACTGGCATGACTTGTTACTAAGAGTTCAGTGTTACGTCTGAGGCAGCCATCTCACATCACCCTAAGAGATGACTACATGGCAGCATCTGTCTACTCTGGTAGATGACTACATGGTAGCATCTATCTACTCTGGTAGATGACTACATGGTAGCATCTATCTACTCTGGTAGATGACTACATGGTAGCATCTATCTACTCTGGTAGATGACTACATGGTAGCATCTATCTACTCTGGTAGATGACTACATGGTAGCATCTATCTATTGTGGTAGATGACTACATGGTAGAATCTATCTATTGTGGTAGATGACTACATGGTAGTATCTATCTATTGTGGTAGATAACTACATGGTAGCATCTATCTACTGTCGCATCTATCTATTGTGGTAGATGACTACATGGTAGCATCTATCTACTCGTGTAGATAACTACATGGTAGCATCTATCTACTGTGGTAGATAACTACATGGTAGCATCTATCTACTGTGGTAGATAACTACATGGTAGCATCTATCTACTGTGGTAGATAACTACATGGTAGCATCTATCTACTGTGGTAGATGACTACATGGTAGCATCTATCTACTGTGGTAGATAACTACATGGTAGCATCTATCTACTGTGGTAGATGACTACATGGTAGCATCTATCTACTGTGGTAGATAACTACATGGTAGCATCTATCTACTGTGGTAGATAACTACATGGTAGCATCTATCTACTGTGGTAGATAACTACATGGTAGCATCTATCTACTGTGGTAGATCACTACATGGTAGCATCTATCTACTGTGGTAGATCACTACATGGTAGCATCTATCTACCATAGGCAGGAAACACCATCTCCAAACTCCAATCTTTACCATTCTACATTTTTTTTTACAAAACAACAAATCTGATAAATATATATTTATATGTATTATGTATCTATAAATATATGTATTCTTGATTTCACTGTAATAAGATATGTTTGAAATCCACATTAAATATTTCTTCAGTGTTCCAGCGTAAATCAGATATGTTAGACTCCCGTCATTAAACATCTAAAACATCGATAAACAATAGAATGTTTGGATATGTTTAGGCAACTCATAAACAGAGCAGACAAAAATCTATTCCTTTGTGACGGCCCAAGTGGCTACACTATTTTACGTGACCAGGAATCAACCTGAAAACAAAATAACATCTGTGAATTATGAACATAGATTTGTATGTAATCATTAATGCTTATCACTGTGAAACACTGTCTTATACAAAGTTTATGTGCAACACGGTTGCCTCTTAGTCTAAGTTTATTTAAGTAGAGTTTAGGTTATAAGTCTGTTTTTTTTTTGTCCAACAATGTACAGTTTGTTTACTTGCAAAGTCAATTCATTTTACCTTCAGCTACATAAGAGATGAGCATCGTCCCTCATATAGTCCACACTTGCACTTTCTCCGCAATAACACACCAGTTCGCGTGGTCGTAGTAAGACGAGATAATGTGTAGGTTGTGCACGTACTTTTCAATGAGCTGATCGAGCTCTCCCTCGCGGAAGACGTGGTAATAACGATGTAGTGTAGGTGCTCCGCCAACGTCACTCTGGAGAGAGTCCTGCGATGTTGACAACGATGCGTCTCGACTCAGTCTACTTTCCTTCTGGTTTCGTTCTGCTTTCTCCAAGTCTAATGATCCGCTGCGGACCAGAGGAGGAGAGGACTTCGAGGCTGCAGATTCTTTCTCTCTGGCTGAATCCAGGGAGCCCTGGGACTTGAGCTCTCCTCTTCGAAAACCATCTGTCTTTCCCTGATTCGTTACTCGTCTCTTGGTACTTAGTCCAAACTGCTGTTCCTTAGACCCAAGTACACTTGCCAGCTGTTCTTGTTTCTTTTTCTTCTGTCTTTTATCGTTTTCCCGTGCACACAAGCGGCATGTGCTCTTTTTCCCAGTTCCATTATCTTTTTGCTTACTGTCTTCTATTCTTACCTTCAAGGAGTTAGTATGAGATCTTCTTTGTTTATTAGGACCTTCATCTTTACTGATCTCACCTTCTTTGGAAGGATAATGACAAGATATGCGACTGCTGCGCTGTTTAGCTTCTTTTGTTTCTTCTGGTTCAGATTTTACTCTACAACTTCGTTTAGATTCTCTGAGCACAACAGGCTTTGCTGGCTCTTTGAAAGTGCCATGATTGGGTTGTGATTCTTCTAGACTTAACAATGGTAAGCTACTTTCACTGCGATTCATTCTGAACATATCAAAGGAAAATGGACTTTCTCGAAAAAAAGATATCGCTGCATGTGAACCAGAACGAGAATCACCACTGCTGGTCGACAGCGTTGGAGAGCTGAGAAGGGGACTTCTAGAGAGTGGATCCTCTCTTCCCAGTTCTCGGGGAATTGATGGAGAAGTTGAAGAAACGCTACTGCTCGGAGAGAGGGAAGACCTACACGGAGAAGTAAAGGGCAACTCCAATGCACTTTTCTTGGCTTCTTGACTCTTCTTCTGTCCTGAGGTTTTGTCAAATTCTGAAATACCCTTGAGAATTCCTTCCGGAGAAAATTTTCCTCTCCAAGACGTAGGTGGTGGAAGATTAACTGTTTCAGTTATAGGCTTAATGGCAACTTCGGCCCAAGGCTTCATATCGCCTCGACCAATAACCTCCGACCCCAGTGGTGAGAGAGCTTTGCTTTGTTGATGGCGGTCAGGGACACGACTTCTGAAACTCTGTCTTTCCAACAAAGACTCTGGACTTCTGGAAGGTCTCTTTGGCTCTGATTTATGTTCTACTGTAGGTTGTAAAGGCAATAATTGGTCTAGGTGAGCTATAGTGAGCTTCCGTCTTGCTTTAGGGCTCCTTTTTAGGAGAGGCTCAGCGGGGGAGTCAAAAGTGGGCGAACTGCTGCTTGCTGGAGACAGTGAGGACGGCGATGATGTGCGCACTTTTGATAGCGTCTCTAACTTCTTATCTACTTCAGACACTCCTGCACCAGAGACGCTAGTTGACCTCTGTCTTAGCGACTCTATCTCACGCCTTGACATACCTGTGTAATAACATCAATTAATATCGGTTCACAATTTTTTATGTATCTGCGTCAATAGAGGAGACAGTGACAAAGAGGAAGGTATCTGATACTAAGATTACTGGGAAGATACAATTAGCTTACGAAATTAATTATGCACTTACAGTATAAAATAGAGACATTAGTGGATCAGACCTAGAAGACCAGTCAAGTTCCTAACTCCAGGTCCCAAGACCTCACACAAAGCCTCAGCTCTCCTTGACAGTCTGGCCACCAAGTCCTTATAACATTGCGCCTCCAGCTCTGCACCGGCCACAGCTCCCCATCGAGTTTTCACACTGAACATCCAACTCTGCACCCGGCCAGAGATCCTCCTAAAGTCCCTCTCCTTAGCAATTTTGCCTAAGCTTATAAAGACCTCCCTCTCCCCATAAATTCTAGCTAGAGGTCCAATGGTAGCATTCACCACACTCTATCTTCGTAAACAAATAGAAACTGGACACTTGATCTCAAGGTGTTACAGCAGCTCTGTTTCTCATAAACAAGATATTGGAGAGTCTCAATATATATAAATAATGTGTGAAACGTTTAAGATAATCTTAAGCAAATGAGTAAGAGTATAACATTAATAACAAAAACAAAAAAGGCACAATACCGTGACTAGAACGATACACAAATAACCCACACATAGAAGATAGAAGCTTACAACAACGTTTCGGTCCGACTTGGACCATTTACAAAGTCACAGTATGACTTTGTAAATGGTCCAAGTCGGACCGAAACGTCGTCGTAAGCTCCTCTCTTCTATGTGCGGGTTATTTGTGTAATATAACACTGATATGACATATCACAGTATAATCTTGGAAAATATACTGTGATATATCACAGTCACTGTGATATGTTCAGGGCGAGAAGCAGAGCCTAGAAGTTGAACACACAACACGTTATAACACCCACTCGTGACTAAAGTTATGTGCCATTAAATATATTTCACAACGTATATCCTAGTGAGGGAGTGTGTACCGCGAAAGAGACTCATGATAAGCCTCACATTCACATTAGTGAGTCTTACTTTATACTCGCATGTTCCTCAGTTATCTAGAATAATTTGTTATTGAAAAGATTATATTTTAAAATTTATTCTCACCGGGTACAGCATACCTGGGTATACTGAAGTGTTTGTCGAGGTATACCTCTCTGAGTTGACTAGGCTGTCTTTGTTATCGCTTATATTTGTCTTTAAGCAATTTTTATGTACATTCTTTTACGTTCTCTTTCAGCAGTTGATCTCGCAGGCCTTCTAAACGGAACGTATTTTAGATAGACCTTGTATGCTTCTGTATTCTAGTGATATACATTACCTAAAGAGGACTGTTCGACGTATGTCCTGGTGACGGAGGTGGACCTCGAGGCCGGCAAGGTTGACTGTGATTTACCCACTAAAGGCAGGGATCCTGGCATTCTACATTCCTTCCTCCTATCTCCTCTGACTCCATTTAATTCCATTCCTGTTGAAACAATGAAATTTTGATAAAAGCTGAGAGATCTGCCGAGCAATAAACCAGTGTGAGTCATTCAGTGCTTCCCATACCTTGAGATGTTGGGTCACTGGCTGAGTTAGAGAATGAGAGGCAGACAATGAGGGGAAGACAATGAAGGGGCAGACAGTGAGGCAGACAATGAGAGGGCAGACAATGAGGGTAGACAATGAAGGGGCAGACAATGAAGGGACAGGCAATGAGGGGGCAGACAATGAGGGGCAGACAATGAGAGGGCAGACAATGAGGGGCAGATAATGAGGCAGACAATGAGGGGGCAGACAATGAGGGCAGACAATGAGGGGCAGACAATGAGGGGCAGATAATGAGGAGGCAGACAGTGAGGGGACAGACATGAGGGGGTAGACAATGAGGGGCAGATAATGAGGCAGACTATGAGAGGGCAGACAATGAGGGGCAGATAATGAGGCAGACAATGAGGGGACAGACATGAGGGGGCAGACAATGAGGGGCAGATAATAAGGCAGACTATGAGAGGGCAGACAATGAGGGGCAAACAATGAGGGGCAGACAATGAGGGGCAGACAATGTGGAGGCAGACAATGAGGGGTACATAGTGAGGGACAGACAATGAGGGGCAGACAATGAGGGACAGACAATGAGGGACAGACAATGAGGGGCAGACAATATGGAGGCAGACAATGAGGAGGCAAACAATGAGAAAGCAGACAAATATGGATGTACAAGTATCCCACACAAGGGGAAATGGTATGGTGATACCGACAAGATGTGGAAAAAGACACTGATGTACAGTTCAGGACATTTATTAAAGGAAACGTTTCGCCACGAGTGGCTTCTTCAGTCCTAATACAGAGAAAACTAAGAAAACGTATATATATAGTGGCAGGAGTCAGGTGAGGTGACGCGTGGGTAGAGGTGGTGGTAGTAGTAGTAGTAGTAGTAGTAGTAGTAGTAGTAGTAGTAGTCCCTCTCTAGCATCACCTCCTTAGTTCCACTACTACTACTACTACTACTACTACTACTACCACCTCTACCCACGCGTCACCTCACCTGACTCCTGCCACTATACATATACGTTTTCTTAGTTTTCTCTGTATTAGGACTGAAGAAGCCACTCGTGGCGAAACGTTTCCTTTAATAAATGTCCTGAACTGTACATAAGTGTCTTTTTCCACATCAAGTCATTCTTAATTTATAACGTCAATAATTGACATTTTATCCAACGTAAACCATCCTACGTTTCCCATTTTTCTCCAAATAGTATTAACGTATAAAAACGTACATTTAACCACAAAATAATGAAACTAGAAAAACACAGTGATAAATCTAGCGGTCGAGGAAAAAGAGAAACGTGGTAGCAAAGGTACTGTGATACCAATAAATTTGGAGGTAAAACATCACGTATGAACTGATCAAAACATTTATTAAGGTAGCCTTTTACCACACCTGGCTTCATCGGTCCTAAATGGACTAAAGACGCCACTTGTAGCAACACGTTTCCTCGTCTATTTAAGCAGGATTTATACCTAATACTATTTATTCAATTAAGGCAACCTGAAGAACATTTATGATGTAGATGATCAACTCAGTATTGAGCGTATTGTACTCCATTCACTGATAAAATAAATTAGTCACCATCATAATGTACATAATAGGGTATAAATTTTATTAAGATTCATCCTGACCTAAATTCTGCGTTAGAAACAGCATAAATATTGCAAATTGGGGAAACGGTAAATGCATATGATAGCCATGTTCACGTTAGGTCATATAAGTCGCTTTAAAATACTGAGATGGTGAATATTATTTCCATGGGCGATGATTAAACTAATAGGGAGTTATATTGGGCTTGAGAATGAGAAGTAATCGCTAAATGGAGACTTAGAGAACACAAAATTACTGGAACAATAGACAAATAACCCGCATATAGGACAAAGAAATTTTATGACGATGTTAGGGTCGTACTGCTGGTGTGATAACATCCTCACTTGTATTTCTTCACGTAACTCAACAACATTTTTAATGTTTAATTGTACATAACCAAACTTTTTTATAATATAAACTTCAGACACCGCTTCTAGGGCTTTTATTTTACTGTAATCTTTTGCTTTTGTTGCATTTTTACAAGTAGAAATACAAGTAGAAGTACAAGTAGAAGTACAAGTAGAAGTACAAGTAGATGTACAAGTAGAGGGAGTGCAGTGGATGTGCAGGTGGGTGCTGAGTGGATGTGCAGGTGGGGAGTGCAGGTGGGGAGTGCAGGTGGGGTGTCAGGTGGGAGTGCAGGTGGAAGTGCAGGTGGAGTGCTGCAGGTGGATGTGCAGGTGGGAGTGCAGGTGGAGTGCAGGTGGATGTGCAGGTGGGGAGTGCAGGTGGGAGTGCAGGTGGGGAGTGCAGGTGGAGTGCTGCAGGTGGATGTGCAGGTGGAGTGCAGGTGGGAGTGCAGGTGGAGTGCAGGTGGAGTGCAGGTGGAGTGCTGCAGGTGGGAGTGCAGGTGGATGTGCAGTGGAAGGGGTGCAGGTGGATGTTGCAGTGGATGTACAATGATGGATGTACAAGTAGATGTACAAGTAGAAGTACAAGTAGAAGTACAAGTAGAAGTACAAGTAGAAGTACAAGTAGATGTACAAGTAGAAGTACAAGTAGAAGTACAAGTAGAAGTACAAGTAGATGTACAAGTAGAAGTACAAGTAGAAGTACAAGTAGAAGTACAAGTAGAAGTACAAGTAGATGTACAAGTAGAAGTACAAGTAGAAGTACAAGTAGAAGTACAAGTAGAAGTACAGTGGAGTGCAGTAGAGTACAGAGTGGATGTACAGGAGTGGATGTACGAGTGGAGTGCAGGTGGGAGTGCAGGTGGGGAGTGCTGCAGGTGGATGTGCAGGAGTGGAGTGCAGGTGGGGAGTGCAGGTGGATGTGCAGTGGGAGTATGAGTGGGGAGTGCAGGTGGATGTGGCAGTGGATGTACAGGTGGGAGTGCAGGTGGAGTGCAGGTGGGAGTGCGAGTGGATGTGCAGGTGGATGTGCAGTGGATGTGCAGTGGATGTGCAGGTGGGGAGTGCAGGTGGATGTGCAGGTGGGAGTGCAAGTGGATGTAGTGGGAGTGCAGGTGGAGTGCTGAGTGGATGTGCAAGTGGGGAGGTGCAGGTGGATGTGCAGGTGGAGTGCAGGTGGGAGTACAGGTGGGAGTGCAGGTGGGAGTGCAGGTGGGGAGGTGCAGGTGGGAGTGCTGCAGGTGGATGTTGCAGGTGGGAGTGCAGGTGGGAGTGCAGGTGGATGTGCAGGTGGGAAGTGCAGGTGGGGAGTGAGGTGGGAGTGCAGGTGGAGTGCTGCAGGTGGATGTGCAGGTGGAGTGCAGGTGGGAGTGCAGGTGGGAGTGCAGGTGGGTGAGGTGGAGTGGGGACTGCAGGTGGGGAGTGCAGTGGATGTGCAGGTGAGTGCAGGTGGATGTGCAGGTGGATGTACTGAGTGGATGTACAGTGGATGTGCGAGTGGATGTGCAGTGGATGTACAGAGTGGATGTGCAGTGGATGTGCAAGGTGGATGTACAGTAGGAGTACAGAGTGAAGTGACAGTGGATGTACAGTAGGAGTGCAGTGGATGTGCAGAGTGGATGTGCAGTGGATGTGCAGTGGATGTACAGAGTGGATGTGCAGGTAGAGTATGAGTGGGAGTGCAGAGTGGATGTACAGGTGGATGTGCAGGTGGAGTGCAGTGGGAGTGAGGTGGAGTGTGCAGGTGGATGTGCAGAGTGGGAGTGCAGGTGGAGTGCAGTGGATGTGCAGGTGGATGTGCAGGTGGAGTGCAGTGGGAGTACAGGTGAAGTGCTGCAGTGGATGTGCAGAGTAGTGCAGGTGGGGAGTGCAGTAGGTTGTGCAGTGGAGAATATAAAGTAGGAGTACAGTGGATGTGCAGAGTGGATGTGCAGAGTGGGATGCAGTGAGTGCAGTGGGAGTGCAGTGGATGTGCAAGTGGATGTGCCAGTGGATGTGCAGTGGATGTACAGTGGAGTGCAAGTGGATGTGCAGGTGGGAGTGCAGAGTGGATGTACAGAGTGGGGAGTGCAGTGGAGTGCTGCAGTGGATGTGCAGGTAGAGTACAGTGGATGTACAGTGGATGTGCAGAGTAGGAGTATAAGTGGGAGTGCAGAGTGGAGTGCAGGAGTGGATGTGCAGTGGATGTAGCAGAGTGGAGTATAAGAGGATGTACAGGTGGAGTGCAGTGGATGTGCAGGTGGAGTGCAGGTGGATGTGCAGGTGGAGTGCAGGTGGATGTGCAGAGTGGATGTGCAGTGGATGTGCAGTGGTAGTGCAGGTGGAGTGCAGGTGGAGTGAGTGGAGTGAGGTAGTGCAGTGGTGTGCAGGTGGATGTGCAGGTGGATGTGCAGGTGGAGTGCAGGTGGAGTGCAGGTGGGGTGCAGGTGGAGTGCAGGTGGAGTGCTGCAGGTGGATGTGCAGGTGGGAGGTGCAGGTGGATGTGCAGGTGGAGTGCAGGTGGGGTGCAGGTGGGGAGTGCAGGTGGGAGTGCAGGTGGATGTGCAGGTGGAGTGGATGTGCAGGTGGATGTGCAGGTGGAGTGCAGGTGGAGTGCAGGTGGGGAGTGCAGGTAGGTGCAGGTGGGGAGTGCAGGTGGTGGGGTGCAGGTGGAGTGCTGGTGGATGTGCAGGTGGGGAGTGCAGGTGGAGTGCTGAGGTGGATGTACTGGAGTGGGCACAGTGGATGTGCAGTGGGAGTGCAAGGTGGATGTGCAGGTGGGAGTGCAAGGTGGAGTGCTGCAGGTGGATGTGCAGGTGGAGTGCAGGTGGAAGTGCAGTGGAGTGCTGCAGGTGGATGTGCAGGTGGATGTGCAGGTGGGGAGTGCAGGTGGAGGTGCAGGTGGATGTGCAGGTGGAGTGCAGGTGGAGTGCTACAGGTGGATGTGCAGGTGGGTGCAGGTGGATGGATGTGCAGGTGGAGTGCAGAGTGGGAGTGCAGGTGGGAATGCAGGTGGAGTGCTGCAGGTGGATGTGACAGGTGGGAGTACAGTGGATGCAGGTGGGGAGTGCAGGTGGATGTGCAGGTGGAGTGCAGGGGTGGATGTGCGAGGTGGGAGTACTGAGTGGATGTGCAGGAGTGAGAGTGGATGGTGTCAGGTGGGGAGTGCAGGTGGGAGTGCAGGTGGATGTGCAGGTGGGGAGTGCAGGTGGAAGTGCAGGTGGATGTACAAGGTGGAGTGCAGAGTATGTGTAGTGGAGTGCAAGGTGGATGTGCAGGTGGAGTGCATGGAGTGCATGGAGTGCATGGAGTGGAGTGCAGGTGGGAGTGCTGCAGGTGGATGTGCAGGTGGGGTGTGCAGGTGGATGTGCAGGTGGAAGTGCAAGTGGAGTGCTGGAGTGGATGTGCAGGTGGAGTGCAGGTGGATGTGCAGGTGGGAGTGCAGGTGGAGTGCAGGTGGGAGTGCAGGTGGGGTGCAGGTGGGGAGTGCAGGTGGAGTGCTGCAGGTGGATGTGCAGGTGGGACAGGTGGGGAGTGCAGGTGGGGAGTGCAGGTGGAGTGCAGGTGGATGTGCAGGTGGGGTGTCAGGTGGATGTGCAGGTGGAGGGGTGCAGGTGGGAGTGCAGTGGATGTAGGTAGGAGTGCAGAGTGGATGTGCAGGTGGAAGTGCAGGATGGATGTGCAGGTGGAGTGCAGGTGGATGTGCAAGTGGAGTGGGCAGAGTGGATGTGCAGGTGGGAGTGCAGGTGGGAGTGCAGGTGGGAGTGCAGGTGGATGCCTTGAGGTGGGAGTGCAGGTGGGAGTGCAGGTGGATGTGCAGGTGGAGTGCAGGTGGATGTGCAGTGGGAGTGCAGGTGGATGTGCAGGTGGGAGTGCAGTGGATGTAGAGGTGGGGATGCAGGTGGGAGTGCAGGTGGGAGTGCAGGTGGATGTGCAGGTGGAGTGCAGGTGGGAGTGCAGGTGGATGTGCAGGTGGAGTGCAGGTGGATGTGCAGGTGGGGAGTGCAGGTGGATGTGCAGGTGGAGTGCAGTGGGGAGTAGAGGGGTGGGAGTGCAGGTGGATGTGCAGGTGGAGGGGTGCAGGTGGATGTGCAGGTGGGAGTGCAGGTGGAGTGCAGGTGGAGTGCAGGTGGGGAGTGCAGGTGGGGAGTGCTGCAGGTGGATGTGCAGGTGGGGAGTGCAGGTGGATGTGCAGGTGGGGAGTGCAGGTGGATGAGTACAAGTAGATGTACAAGTAGAAGTACAAGTAGAAGTACAAGTAGAAGTACAAGTAGATGTACAAGTAGAAGTACAAGTAGAAGTACAAGTAGAGGTACAAGTCGCCATAAGGTATCTATGTGCGGGTTATTTATGTAATATAGAATTAGTTTAGAATGCAACATTGTTAAGAGGAACCTACCTGAATGTTCACGAACGTCTTCACTTATTGTGTCCATCCGGTGAACGTCTTCGACTAAGGATAATTTGGGCATCTCAGGAGGCGGCGGTATGGCTCTCTCCGCAGCTGCCGCTCCTGGGGAAGGCACGGGCCGACGACGTTCTTCCTCTTCACGACGCTTTATCTCTCGATCTAGTTCCTCAATGTCTCTCTCAGTGGGCCAGCCACGCTCGATCACAGAGCTACCTGAGTTGGGCGAGGAGCTGGCTGAAGAGTCACTGTCAAGGTCGTCTGTCTCTGGATTGAACACGTCAAATGTTAAGAACCGCGGCACAGTCTTGCGCACAATCTGTACGTTACGGCTCCCACTGCTTCCAGTCTTCCGAATTATCTCCACGTTTTCTCCCAGAAGAAGTGATGAAACTTGTTGTGTAAAACTTGTTTCTCGTTTCACCACTTGCGGCTCGTATTTTGGTATGTATTTACTCGTCTGGGATGACATTTGCGTAGATGTTTGATGAGTGGTTACTGGTGGCGTCGAGGTAGGAGCCTTTACAGAGGTAGTTGGCTTAGTGGAAGTTGGAGATTTTTTTGGACTAGACGACACTTCACAGTTAGATTTCCCAAGCAAAGGCGACGATTCTGTGGGCAATGCTTTGGGAACTGTTATATGAGAGAAATAGGAACTACTGGGTGAAGACATGGTTGGTGGTGGTGTGCTTGGAGGTATTGTACCACTATGGTTCAGTACACGACCGAGGCCTCCAGTGCGCGTGGGCAACGGCCTTGGCACTGCTGTAGCTACGGTGCGGATAGCTGGTACTTCACGACCACTTGTGGAATCACATTTTGCCTCTTCAGGAGTTGGTACAGGACTTGAAACTGTTATTGGGATCTCCTGTGGAGAGTCTGACGGAGGACTGACACGTTGCTGCTGCTGCTGCTGCTGCTGCTGGTCAGATCTCGTCGACCCCCCCAGAACTTGAGTGCCCATTTTCGGTCCTGTCTTTACCCCGCTTTTAGCTCCCAAATAACGTGCTGGAGCAAAGTATCGGCCACCAGGACCCGGAGACTTTGGCGATTTAGGCGACTTTGGTGACTTTGGGGAATGCTGTTTGTCTGAACCTTCTGATGATTCAGAAGAAACAGACCGGTTTCTTTCCTTATCAATTCCATTAACACCAGCCTGACCCGGTTTAGGGACAAATATCACAGACACACAACTGTCTTCAGAGTCAAGACTAGTGTCGCTCTGAAAACTATTTTCTTTCGAACTATCGGAACTTTCCTCACGGGAGGATTTTCTGTCACTCGGGTCTTTCCCTAAAAACTTTTTCTCCGTCACGCACGTCCTTACCTTGTCAGCGAGAGCATCGCTGCCGTCACCAGAAGTTCCCAGCTGGTTTATACTTTGAGCTTCAGGTCTCACCTCGTTGTGTTTCATGTCTGGCTGACAGTCGGTGTCGCCAACCTTTTCAGAGAACTCTTCACAGTCACCTTCTAGATCACACTCGTCCCCAGACGTTGGTTTGCTTTCCTTAGTCACAAGAATCTCGCTTTTCCAGGATTGTAAAAGTTTAACAATACCTTTTTTCAGGGAAGAGTCCGTTTTCTCTCTCTCGAATCGATCAAGGCTCGCGGTTCTTAGCCTCTGAAAGCTCTCACGTATGTTTTGAAGTCTTTTAAATTGCGCCGTGAATAATGACTCTCTGAGAGTTTCCTGTTTTTCCTCTTTGTTTCCATATATCAAGTCTTCATTCAGCGAACTTTGTTTCTGAATACTTTGTTTAATCTTTTCTTTTTCTAAAAATCTATCTATACATATAAATTCATCATTGAGTGAGCTTTGTTTTATTATGCCTATTCCTTTTGGAATAGTTAAATGGTCCTTATCATCGGTTGCAACAGGCACATTGACAGTTTCCAACGTTTTTGGGGCTTTACTTATCTCTATAACTATAGGTGTTTCTACATCACTGCCATCACTTTCATTTATAGAGGCCTTTTGTTTTTTAAGTGTAGGTCTTTTCCTACTCACAGCTGGAGTGCCTCTATCATCCACACACTTCTCAGTCGCTACAATGGCTTTCGTGTCTGCACCAGCACCCTCTTTACACGATCCCTTCCCAACTACAGCTACCTTTGAAGGTTCTATCGAAATATCGTGACTAGACAAGGAGAAACAAGAAGAGCTGGATTTTGAGCGCAAAACAGTGCTCGGCACTTCAATAATTCGCTTCGAATCGAGAGCGTCCCGACTGATAGATTTTTTTCTTGCCAGAAATGAACCTGAAGGAGCAAGAGGGTTACCCGGAGACCGCGGCGATGCCTGCACCAAGTCTGTTAGACTCTTAGATTTGGCTTTACTCTCACGATCACCAAGCACCACAGTGGCAGCGGAGGCGGGATACAGGGGCGGTGCCGGTGAGACTGGAATATCCAGAAGTGCCGGATCATCGGGCTCCAAGTGTCGCAGTTCTATAGGCACATCGTCCAGGTTCTCCTGCGAGTCAAGAGACCCATCGTTGCTGACGGAGGGGCGCTGGTCCTCGCTCAAGGAGGGTCGGGGCTCGGAGGCTCCCCCGGTCTCCATGCCCAGGCAGTGACTGTCAGACCTAAATGCTGTGAAACTCCCACCATGCATGAACCATGACCTGCCTGACACAGACGACCCCCGACGGCTGCTGGTCAGCTTCTGTCAAACAACCACAGATATAAACAAGAAAAAGATAAGGATTAACATAAATATTAGAGGCAGTCTTGTAACATCATGAACGGCTTGCGAAGATATTCCACATGAGAATCTTTACTGTTTAAGTATATTTTCATTATTTATATTTCAATAATTACAGTATTAGAGAGTAAGAAAAAAACAAACAGTAAAATGGTAAAAGTCTGCATGCTTTAATTAAAGCAGAGGTGCTGAGGGACACAAGCAGAGGTGGAATAATGGAACTGTTGGAAAGGAACAATGGAACTGTAGAGTAGGAACGATAGAAAAGTAGGGTAGTACCAATGAAACTGTTGTATAGGAACAACAGAGCTGTTAGGTAGAAATAATGGAACACTTGGGTAGGAAAAATGGGCCAATGCAACACTTGGGTAAGATACACAATAGTTTTGGGGGAGAACAAGGGCACACTTGGGCAGGAACAACAGAACAGGTTTAGTGGAGCAGTTGGGCAATACAATGTAAATCACTTATAAAATAGCCAAATAATTCACTTGTAACTTAAAAGCAAGACATTCATCGCTAGTTCAAACACTTAACAAGTCAATAAGAACACACTAACTTCCAGTTCAAACACTGACATACTTAACCATTAAAAAAAAAACACGGTCTTCACTAGTTCAAACACTTGAATAAGAGACCAAGTCAAAGGGAATGATAAGTGGAATTTATGACAGTAAACTCTCTTGAAAAAAAATTCCTCTATATAGTGTGAGTTTTTTTTATAAATGCGACTGAAACGGTGCATCCCAAAACTGAATAACGCATAGTGGATGTACTTTTTTAATCGCATTTGCCAAAAAAAACATCGCACTGTATAAAAGAGCTTTGTGAGACAGCTGACTGTATGTAGTTCACGTGACGTATTGTTGGGTAGTAGTGGGAAGGAGGGGAGACGGGGGGGGGGACCAGGGGAGGTGAGAGATGCCAGGCTGGTGGGATGGGGGTAGATCAGCCAAAATTCCAAGGGATACTGAAGGCAACTAGAAGCCCTAACAACCATGCAGTTATCTAAAAGGTGATAGTTCGAAAACCAAGAATATATATATATATATATATATATATATATATATATATATATATATATATATATATATATATATATATATATATATATATATACATATATATATATATATATATATATATATATATATATATATATATATATATATATATATATATATATATATATATATATATATATATATATATATATATATATATATATATATATATATATATATATATATATATATATATATATATATATATATATATATATATATATATATATATATATATATATATATATATATATATAAAGAGAGAAAGGTATATCGTAAAATATGTTATAGAATTTATATAAAAATTTACATAAAAAAGCAGGAACGACTACCCACCTCAAAAACAGGTCGGCATGGAATCTAAAAACTAATCCACAGATTGTGAGAATAAGACATATCTACAGTGAAGACATTTATTGAAGGAGACGTTTCGCCACTTGTAGCTTTATCTTTCCCATTACAGAGACAACACTCAAAATAAACAATATTTATAGAAGAGAGAGGCCAGATACGACAATGTAAAAAAATATCGCTTCTGGGAGGCGAGTGAGTGAGGCTTGTGTAGTAACCTGTCTGTCCTAGTCAAGCCTAACTGCTGTAACCCGTTTTTTTCATAGGTGTCTCTCTATCAGGCTTGATAAACACCTATATGGCGAAGCTTCTCTTCCAATGTCTCAGTGGTACTAGTGTGTCTTGTTTCCACAATCTGTCGGTATTAACATACCTTTTCTTATATTAATCCATATAGTATAGACTTGTCAGTCATCACCGGCGCCTTTCCATACACGGACTACATTTGCTATTAAATAGACTGTCGCAAAAGATAAGCTAGACTGTTAAAGTAGGAGAATTATCAGGTTCTGCCTTCGTGAAGCAACTGAACGAGAAGTACAAGCTACCAGTGTCAGCAATAGTAGTAATAGTGGTAGTATATGTAGCAGTGGTGGTAGTAGTGGTAGTAATACTGATATTAGTAACAGTAGTAGTAGCAATAGTAGTAGTAATTGTAGCAGTAACAGTAGAAGAACTATTATGCAGTAATATAAAAACTAGTAGTAATAGAAGTGCTAATAACAGTAGTAATAATAATGCTAATAATCGTAGTAGAAGTACTCTACCTGCAGTGGTAGAAGTACTCTACCTGCAGTGGTAGAAGTACTCTACCTGCAGTGGTAGAAGTACTCTACCTGCAGTGGTAGAAGTACTCTACCTGCAGTGGTAGAAGTACTCTACCTGCAGTGGTAGAAGTACTCTACCTGCTCTACCTGCAGTGGTAGAAGTAGAAGAAGTACTCTAACTGCAGTGCAGTAGATGAAGTAGAAGTCTAACTCTAGAAAACGTACTGCAGTAGATGAAGTAGAAGTACTCTAGAAAAAGTACTGCAGTAGAAGAAGTACTCTAACTGCAGTCTAACTGCAGAAGTACTCTAACTGCAGTAGAAGAAGTAGAAGTACTCTAACTGCAGTAGATGAAGTACTCTAACTACAGTAGAAGAAGTAGAAGAAGTACTCTAACTGCAGCAGAAGTACTCTAACTGCAGTAGAAGAAGTACTCTAACTGCAGTAGAAGAAGTACTCTAAATGCAGTAGAAGAAGTACTCTAACTGCAGTAGAAGTACTCTAACTGCAGTAGAAGTACTCTAACTGCAGTAGAAGTACTCTAACTGCAGTAGAAGAAGTACTCTAACTGCAGTAGAAGTACTCTAACTGCAGTAGAAGTACTCTAACTGCAGTACAAGAAGTACTCTAACTGCAGTAGAAGAAGTACTCTAACTGCAGTAGATGAAGTACTCTAACTGCAGTAGATGAAGTACTCTAACTGCAGTAGATGAAGTACTCTAACTGCAGTAGATGAAGTACTCTAACTGCAGTAGAAGAAGTACTCTAACTGCAGTAGAAGAAGTACTCTAACTGCAGCAGAAGAAGTACTCTAACTGCAGTAGAAGAAGTACTCTAACTGCAGTAGAAGAAGTACTCTAACTGCAGTAGAAGAAGTACTCTAACTGCAGTAGAAGAAGTACTCTAACTGCAGTAGAAGTACTCTAACTGCAGTAGAAGAAGTACTCTAACTGCAGTAGAAGAAGTACTCTAACTGAGGTAGAAAAAGTACTCTAACTACAGTAGAAGTACTCTAACTGCAGTAGAAGAAGTACTCTAACTGCAGTAGAAGAAGTACTCTAACTGCAGTAGAAGAAGTACTCTAACTACAGTAGAAGTACTCTAACTACAGTAGAAGAAGTACTCTAACTACAGTAGAAGTACTCTAACTGCAGTAGAAGAAGTACTCTAACTACAGTAGAAGGACTCTAACTGCAGTAGAAGAAGTACTCTAACTACAGTAGAAGGACTCTAACTGCAGTAGAAGAAGTACTCTAACTACAGTAGAAGAAGTACTCTAACTGCAGTAGAAGAAGTACTCTAACTACAGTAGAAGTACTCTAACTACAGTAGAAGAAGTACTCTAACTACAGTAGAAGAAGTACTCTAACTACAGTAGAAGTAGATACTAGAATACCCGTACAACTAGCTCTTTTTCATGTGACAACACCTGTATCACCTAGTGACACCTGTGTCACCTAGTGATACCTGTGTCACCTAGTGACACCTGTGTCTCCTAGTGACACCTGTGCCACCTAGTAACACCTGTGTCACCTAGTGACACCTGTGTCACCTAGTTACACCTGTGACACCTGTGTCACCTAGCTACTATCACCACTGTAATTAACCTGTTTAGTGACACCTGGATCCTACTTATCTAATAACACAAGTAATTATTCCATGAATTGACACCTGCACTTGACCTGGCTAGCGACCACACCTGTACCTGTCGTCATGATGATCTGACACGTGTCTCTCACATGTTGACCTGGGTTTCGCAGCTGTTCCTTGTACAGAAAATCATAAATACACAAATAACCCGCACATAGGAGAAAAAAAAATTATGACGACTTTTCGGTCCGATTTGCATTATTAACTAATCAGAGCTCATGGCTAGTTAATGGTCCAATTCGGACCGAAACGTCGAAATAAGTTTCTTCTCTGTGTGGGTTATTTGTGTATTATTCCAGACATATTATTCGACCTTATAATGATCATGAAAATCATCAGGTTGGCGCGTCTACACACGTGATTTTATAGATGGTATACAATATTGTCAAGTTGATAAGATACTGGTCCTCTTGCTCTTAGGGTGACGGACTGATTACATCAGACTACATCTCCTTTTCGTCTTCGACCAACGCTGAGGTCTCCAGGATTCTGATCCATCTTTGTATTCGATAGAGAGCATAGTCACTGGTAGGCATAGTAGCCTACCAGTGACTATGCTCTCGTCTGCTACACGTCCCTATCCACCTGACGTAAGTATATAAGCGCCAGGCTCCTTGCATCTGCTCCAGAATATCCACGACTACGGTGCTCTTGGCACCAACTCCAAGGCTGAGGGACTGATTACCTCATCTTCTGTATATAGTTCTACTGTCTTCAAATTA
Source organism: Cherax quadricarinatus (assembly GCF_038502225.1). Classification (NCBI taxonomy): domain Eukaryota; kingdom Metazoa; phylum Arthropoda; class Malacostraca; order Decapoda; family Parastacidae; genus Cherax; species Cherax quadricarinatus. The sequence goes on along the minus strand of NC_091343.1, from coordinate 8,248,736 downwards.
TGTCCTTGAATTTGTATTGATAAAACCACTGGATGGCGAAACGTCTACAATAAAGATACCCAAATGTTGCACATGTGTCTTAATTTCATCTGGTCGGTATTATAACCATTCTTGTAAAACGAAGATTCCTGGTGTTGGAAATCTGTCTTGTCAGCCATGCACACACGTTTATAGTGCGTGAGGTTAAACGTTACTGATTTGTACCGTTTTTCTTCATTATGTTGCATTCTTTGCAAAGAGGAGCCGTGTCCGTATTTTTTAAGACCTTCAGTATTTCACCTGAATCAAAGCTCCTCCACAAACAACACAGAGTGCTCGTGTGTGGTATTTTGCACATGCTAATAAATATCGCCTTCCAGGAATCAGGCTCGGGTGTTGCATGTTTTGGCATGCTGTCTATATCTGTTTTCAAAGTTTGCAGGATTAGTGGCAATGTCACATATATAATCTGTAGGAGGGGCAGAGTAAATGAATATCGCTGTGTGGGTCTTCAACTTTGATTATCTTTAGTGTTGAATATTGATTCAGATTCTCGGGATTTTGCGCATTTCTTTGTCGTCATCTGGGAATGATCTTTGAGTAGGTGACCAATGTTGATAGAGTTCTGACTTTGACTTTTGCGTATATTTAAAAAAAAGTCGGAATTTTCACATTTTCCTGATTGTCATGTTTTCCTTTTGTGTGTTTTCTGCCTGATAATTTTTTTTTCTGAATTTCAGTAATTTCTCTGTGTAATGTTTTTGTATTTATGGGGAAGTGCCAAACCAATAAGGGTCATATAATACTTGGTTATTGGGAGGTAATCAGGTTTGATCAGAGGAAGAGAATAACGACTCAAGTTCCTTGACTCTAGAACCCGTCACCAGCATCAAGATTTTTAAAGGGAATTTCTCGGAGTAGATTTTATTTCCTTTATTACAACAATTGTTACATTCCGAGAAGTTCAGAAAACATTTTTTCTTCTTCGGTTTTTTTTAATTCTATTACATTCTATTACATTTCTTTGAGCTCCTTTTATAGGCTTTCTTGGCGAGGCATATTTTATCTAGATCGTACAGGCCTCTGCATTCAGTATTTCCCAGGTAACTGATTCGTCAAGACTGCTGAGAATGAAGAGTTAGACACAGTCCCTCAGCCTCAGCCTGAGGGACTGATTACCTCATCTTTTGTATATAGTTCTACTGTCTTCCAATTATGTCCTTGAACTTGTATTAATAAAGCCACTGGATGGCGAAACGTCTACAAATAAAGATACCCAGATGTTGCTCATTTGTCTAATTCTTCATCTTGTCGGAATTGTCTACCATACATATACAATACTAAGGATGGGCTTCCAAGATTGTTTAATAACTCCTTTATTTATTTTACTCAAGTCAGTTCTATGAATGCTGAAATTAAATTGTTTAAACAACCCTCTCTTGTTGATTATTTCTCACGTTATCCAAGCATGAGTTGACAACTGTTGTTTGCACTTCACTGAGGTTGTTATCAGTGTATTGCGTCGAGTCCGTCATGTCTCTGATTAGTTCCTCTGTGAAAATCGAATCTAGCATATTATTATTTCTAGTAGGTTCTGTTCTCTGTTGGTTCAACGTAAACTTTAAACAAAGACTTCGAGTTTCCTGGGAAGTTCCTTTTCCGCCTAAATGCGTACTGTTGCTTTTTTTTCCCCAGTATAATCCTCTTATTTGCCATTTTAAATTATAGGAAGTCGAAATCTTCTTGGAGGATTTTATTGGATATTGGATTTAAAAGATTTCCTATTCAGATATCTTTCTTATTTCTCAATGAATACCACTGCTAGTGACTCTGGTAAATCGTGTTCGCTGATAATCGACATAATATTGTTCTTTTATTCCAAGGATTTCTATCGTATCATTTGGTGATACGAGGTATGACTTTTATATTTAAAGAGCTTATTCATTTCTTTGCAGCTTATGTACTCTGTCAGATGTAAATAAATTAGGTTTTGGGATCCAGACTTCTCTGTTAAAGAAATATCTATTGTGGTTTTCTGTAACCTGTCTAACCCACAGGACCACGCAATCCTACAAGAACCAAGTACTCAGCAGAGCTAGATGTTTTACCTTGATCCGAGGACATACGGTGGTGTGAGTGCCTCTGAGCTAATTTCATTCTACTCCCCGTATATATATATATATATATATATATATATATATATATATATATATATATATATATATATATATATATATATATATATATATATATATATATATATATATATATATATATATATATATATATATATATGTCGTGCCGAATATGTAAAACTGGTCAATTAGCAAGAACTCAATTAAAATTAAGTCCTTTCTAAAATTTTCTCTTATACGTTTAAAGATATATTTTTTTCATTAATGTTGATGTAAATTTTTTTAATTTTGCACCAAAAGGATCTTAGAAAACTTACCTAACCTTATTATAACAAGCGCAATTTATTTTAGCCTAACCCAACTAAATATATTTTAGATTTGTTTACAATAATTTAATACTAAACAAACAGTGAAATATATTTTTTTCGTTAGGTTCAGAATGATTTTGGCGAAATTATTGCATACACAAATTTTCACTTGTCCTATATGGCAAGATGAGCGTTGCTATTTAAGCCAAGATCGCAAGTTCTGCCTATTCGGCACGACATATATATATATATATATATATATATATATATATATATATATATATATATATATATATATATATATATATATATATATATATATATATATATATATATATATATATATATTTATATATATATATATATATATATATATATATATATATATATATATATATATATATATATATATATATATATATATATATATATATATATATATATAAACATTAATGAAACCACGAAACAATGGTCAAGTGGTATTGAAACATTTACCAAACTGCAGCCAACAGGATCTGATCCTGCGACACATTCTTCCGCCTCAAGAAACACAACAATGGTCCCATTGCCTTAATCACTTGAACTTCACTATAAGAGCACTGCAATAAACTCACTGGTAAATGGAGTGTTATTATTTTGCTAAATAATGGGACAAATCCTAAAATCAATTAATGCACAAAAGGATTCGAAGTTAAAGACACTTTTAAGGTAATTTAGAAAAATCTCAGTTAAGTATTTATATAATTGAAGATGTGCATAGACTTCATTATGGTCAAACATTTTTTTTTAATAAATAATGTTAATGTAAAAGAGATGCATGAGAAAGACTTCACTAAATATCTGAGATGTTTTATACGTGATAAGATAAAAATTTGGATTTTTAACCTCGGAATGTTCGCCATCCAGGATAACCAGACAGTGCGTCATCGAGGACTGTCTGTCTTATTTCCATCGTTGTCCTTTAATCTTGTCCCCCAGGATGCGACCCACATTAATTGATTAACACACAGGTACCTACTTACTGCTAGGTGAATAGGGACAGCAAGTGTAAGGAAACATACCCAGCGTTTCCACCCGTGCCGGGGAATGAGCCACGGACACTGAATGTGTGAGGCAAGAGCGTTGCCTACTGAGCCACGGAACATTGTCTGTATTGCCATTGTTTGTGCGTTTGTGTGTTACAGGTAAACACAGCTACAGAGCCGTGTCTGTATGTTGGAGGTTCTTGTAGTTCTACCATCTAAAGAGCTGTAGTGTCACAACCTAGGCTGCTATGCCAGCACTATATGCAACTGCAGCCAAGCCATGACTTCCCAGCCGCATGCGACTAACTTGGTGACTCAGTGCGGCTCAGTGAGACAATATCCGTGAATATGAATGTCGTCTCACGGGCTGAATTGAATAAACAAACGATTATTATTATAATTATGGAGGGGCGCTAACCCCGTAGGGGTGTTATACAGTGCATGGATAATGGAAAGCAAACATGGTCGATAAAAGGGGAGGAGGAGAGATTCACTTCCTTGGATCAAGAGCCCGTACTCTGAGGGTAACAAGCAATCGAGCCTCACTGAGCATGGCTTGACCACACCTGTTATCTCTCAACCCCATCTAGGATGCTATTTCTCTACTATCTAGGAAACTGTCACTCTATCTAGGACATTAATAACTCCCTGGTATAGTGTCATCACCATCCAGGACATTACTAAGTGGAGTACTACACCATAACGAGCCAGGACTACACTATCCTCGTCTACAACACCATGCTGTCACCACTGTAAGTCTGAGGATTCTAAACTTCCGCTCATACCATATTATAAGAGTTGGTTCAGTATTTCTAGGACATAAACATGTGCAACTGTATCTAGATCCTTGGAACATGCAGTGCAAGAGGAACTGATCTTTGAATACATTTGTTCTCACCTATTAAAAAAGTCTCACTGTTATACTTAACGAAAAACTCACGATAAACGAATAATACTATAAAAATTCCCACAGGAGAGCTAAAGATAAACGAATACAAGAAAGCTTGGGGCCATCATATACCAACTATTGTTGACACTTTCTACGTCCAGAGGGGAAAAAAAGTCTATAACTTCACAGAGACGTTCGTAATGATATTATTCGACAGATGGCCACATTCTTTACGGGAAAAATACACGATGGAAAGAGGGAGAAAAAAAGGAAAAATGGGAGTATAGATATAAACACAGGAACAAACACTGCTCTATCCGCCTCAATCAACCTGCTGGCTATTGTCGGAGGCTACCTGTAGTGCCCGTCGCACGAAGCTGTAGCAGGACTCGTTGGGGCTACTGAGGTCTGAGGAACTCTGTGATGATGACGCAGCACCCACGGGATCTATGGCCCGGGACCTGGTGCGTCGCCGGCCGTTTCTGCGACTCCCATACCTGTAAGAAGACCAGCAGGTGAATGGTGGTGTCCTACCTGCAGAAAGAGCAGAAGATGGTTCTACCATATTCCCATCATGGTGCCGATATATTTGTATAAAACTCAGAAGATGAGTGCGTGATGGTATCATACAAGTAGAAGGATTAAATGTACTATTATGCATGTAAGTTTGGTAGCTACATAACTGTACTAGGTTAGAAAGTGAATATGTCAAGCTACCGTATAAGACTCAGGTGACCATGTGACGGTACGAGGTGTATATGACTGTAATAATAACATAATACATGTACAAGGTATACAAGCCTAGCTGACATCAATGACATACTACTATATAGAAAGCCCCCTATTATACAGAGCATTACGGGCAAATTAGGCCAATTTTTGTCCCAGGATGCGACCCACACCAGTCGACTAATACCCAGGTACCCATTTTACTGATGTTAACATGGACAGTAGGTGCCTTGAGGAAACAAGTCCTAATTTTTCCTGAAATACCGGGAAATTAAACCCCGGACCTCAGTGTGTGAGTCGAGTGCACTAGCGAACGAGCTACATAAGTCAGAGTCAGGAGGTGAAGGCATGTAAGACTATGAGACTACCATACCCATAAAAAATCTATAAGGTTCCCATACCTGTAAAAAGAGCATGAGGCCTCCATGACCATAAAACACGAAACTATGAGACTACCTGCCTAATTCGGTCCAAGCTAGACTACCAGGAACAAGTACATCCTTAGCCTCCCAAGACACTCTTAAGAAACTAAGTGCCATTCACCATCTCTCACGGGTCCTTTCCTTCTATTTGTGTACTATTACAGTCGGGGCATATGGGAATTACAATGCCTAGCATTATAATTGGTCTTTGGTATTGAATTGGGAATATTTGAGTGTCCCCCTTAAGATGTTTAATGGTAACTCTTACTGGACTATGTTGGTTCTCGTGTGTCAAGGTGCTGGACACTTGAGAACGTTGTATCTATTTTGAACAAGGTATATAGAGTGTTGTTGATGTTTGGATCATGAGTAACCTATTTTTTATTATTCTATATTCTTAATAATAACCCACATGGAGACAGAAACTCAGAAGCTTGATTGATCTGTATATTTCGATTCCTTTCTGGGATCGTCTTCAGCAGCTCCATCTCCTGAAGAATATCCCAGAAAAAGGTCGAAATATGGAGATCAATCAACCTTTTTTCTGTCTCCATGTGAGTTACTACTGAGCATTGACAAGTGTTCGTTACACTTCAGTTATTCATTATTATATATTTTCATGTCAAAGTGTAAACATTTATTTCACTTATTAACAATAAATAAAGTACTATAAACACATTTAACTATTATATTACTGGAGAACTGACTATTAAAAAATTATTAAACGTACATTAAACTGATTTTATTGTTTTTTGTCGATGACAATATCGAAGATTTCCGTTATAAACATCAGTAATACAGGATGTTTCAAATTGATGGACCCAATTGTACAGATACAAGTACTTCAAATCAGGTCTATCAATTTAAAACACCCTGTATCCCAGCTCCTGGGTCTGGGAGGCGACCATGACTGATTCAAGGAGGAGGGGAGTGGGAGGGTAGCTTCAGATTCTTGGATCAAGAACCTTTTACCAGATCAGTGTCTAAACAGTGAGTGGTTTATGTTTCGCAGTGTATACACACATGGTGGTATATATTTCTCAGTGTATATACAATGAATGGTGTATGTTTCTCGGTGTATGTACATTGAGTTGTATATACTTCTCATTGTATATACACTGAGTGGTGTATGTTTCTTAATGTCTGCACACTAAGTGGTGTTTGTTTCTCAGTGTACACACACAGATTAGTGTTTATCTCAGTGTATGCACACAGAGTAGTGTATGTGTCTCATTGTATGCACACAGAGTAGTGTGTTTCTCAGTGTATGCACAGAGAGTAGTGTATGTGTCTCAGTGTATGCACACATAGTAGTGTATGTGTCTCAGTGTATGCACACATAGTAGTGTATGTGTCTCAGTGTATGCACACAGAGTAGTGTATGTGTCTCAGTGTATGCACACAGAGTAGTGTATGTGTCTCAGTGTATGCACACAGAGTAGTGTATGAGTCTCAGTGTATGCACACATAGTAGTGTATGTGTCTCAGTGTATGCACACATAGTAGTGTATGTGTCTCAATGTATGCACACAGAGTAGTGCTTGTATCTCAGTGTATGCACACAGAGTAGTGTATGTGTCTCAGTGTATGCACACAGAGTAGTGTATGTGTCTCAGTGTATGCACACAGAGTAGTGTATGTGTCTCAGTGTATGCACACATAGAAGTGTATGTGTCTCAGTGTATGCACATAGAGTAGTGTATGTGTCTCAGTGTATGCACACATAGTAGTGTATGTGTCTCAGTGTATGCACACAGAGTAGTGCTTGTATCTCAGTGTATGCACACATAGTAGTGTATGTGTCTCAGTGTATGCACACAGAGTAGTGTATGTGTCTCAGTGTATGCACACAGAGTAGTGCTTGTATCTCAGTGTATGCACACATAGTAGTGTATGTGTCTCAGTGTATGCACACATAGTAGTGTATGTATCTCAGTGTATGCACACATAGTAGTGTATGTGTCTCAGTGTATGCACACAGAGTAGTGTATGTGTCTCAGTGTATGCACACAGAGTAGTGTATGTGTCTCAGTGTATGCACACAGAGTAGTGTATGTGTCTCAGTGTATGCACACAGAGTAGTGTATTTGTCTCAGTGTATGCACACAGAGTAGTGTATGTGTCTCAGTGTATGCACACATAGTAGTGTATGTGTCTCAGTGTATGCACACAGAGTAGTGTATGTGTCTCAGTGTATGCACACATAGTAGTGTATGTATCTCAGTGTATGCACACGGAGTAGTGTATGTGTCTCAGTGTATGCACACAGAGTAGTGTATGTGTCTCAGTGTATGCACACAGAGTAGTGTATGTGTCTCAGTGTATGCACACAGAGTAGTGTATGTGTCTCAGTGTATGCACACAGAGTAGTGCTTGTATCTCAGTGTATGCACACATAGTAGTGTGTGTCTCAGTGTATGCACACATAGTAGTGTATGTATCTCAGTGTATGCACACAGAGTAGTGTATGTGTCTCAGTGTATGCACACAGAGTAGTGCTTGTATCTCAGTGTATGCACACAGAGTAGTGCTTGTATCTCAGTGTATGCACACAGAGTAGTGCTTGTATCTCTGTTTATGCACACAGAGTAGTGCTTGTATCTCAGTGTATGCACACAGAGTAGTGTATGTGTCTCAGTGTATGCACACAGAGTAGTGCTTGTATCTCAGTGTATGCACACAGAGTAGTGTATGTGTCTCAGTGTATGCACACAGAGTAGTGTATGTGTCTCAGTGTATGCACACAGAGTAGTGTATGTGTCTCAGTGTATGCACACAGAGTAGTGTATGTGTCTCAGTGTATGCACACAGAGTAGTGTATGTGTCTCAGTGTATGCACACAGAATAGTGTATGTGTCTCAGTGTATGCACACAGAGTAGTGTATGTGTCTCAGTGTATGCACACAGAGTAGTGTATGTGCCTCAGTGCATGCACACAGAGTAGTGTATGTGTCTCAGTGTATGCACACAGAGTAGTGTATGTGTCTCAGTGTATGCACACAGAGTAGTGCTTATATCTCAGTGTATGCACACAGAGTAGTGCTTGTATCTCAGTGTATGCACACATAGTAGTGTATGTGTCTCAGTGTATGCACACAGAGTAGTGTATGTGTCTCAGTGTATGCACACAGAGTAGTGTATGTGTCGCAGTGTATGCACACAGAGTAGTGTATGTGTCTCAGTGTATGCACACAGAGTAGTGCTTGTATCTCACTGTATGCACACAGAGTAGTGCTTGTATCTCAGTGTATGCACACATAGTAGTGTATGTGTCTCAGTGTATGCACACAGAGTAGTGCTTGTATCTCAGTGTATGCACACAGAGTAGTGTATGTGTCTCAGTGTATGCACACAGAGTAGTGCTTGTATCTCAGTGTATGCACACATAGTAGTGTATGTGTCTCAGTGTATGCACACAGAGTAGTGTATGTGTCTCAGTGTATGCACACAGAGTAGTGCTTGTATCTCAGTGTATGCACACAGAGTAGTGTATGTATCTCAGTGTATGCACACAGAGTAGTGTATGTGTCTCAGTGTATGCACGCAGAGTAGTGTATGTGTCTCAGTGTATTCACACAGAGTAGTGTATGTGTCTCAGTGTATGCACACAGAGTAGTGTATGTGTCTCAGTGTATTCACACAGAGTAGTGTATGTGTCTCAGTGTATGCACACAGAGTACACTTTAAGCACTTTAAGTGAAGCACCTTAAGGTTGCACGTAATTTTCTCACCAGAAGAGAAGAATATTTTAATCTCTGAAATAGGGATTAAAGTTATCTCTCAGCGTATAAACGCTGAGAGAGGTACACCTCTCGGTGTATACATCATCTGTACAGATGATGCCACAGTGTTACAGTGTAATCTCAGTGTAATCACTGTTACAGTGTAACAGTGTGGCAGCTTCGCTACAAATACTGACAGTGAAGATAATACCTGCACTGACCAACACCTTGCAATTCACTTCTGTATGTATAAATGGCGGACACATACTGCATTCACACAATTATATCAGCGAGTACCTGCCTAGGGAGGTGGCGTCGGCTCACCTATGGGAAGGGCAGGAGTCACTGTCGCTGTGGTTGTGTGCGTGGTAGTGCAAGAGGTCATCATCGTCCGTGGTGGTGGAGTTGAGGTCCCGCTCGATGCTTGACGCCTTGTCATCGCTGGAGGATTGCTCAGGCCGGTGCCACGGTACCAACACATCCTGAGACTCGAACTACAACAAAAATGTCGTGTTAATGATACATAATGTTCCTAACTCTTGAGATCTTGATCATCCTATTGATAAAGAAACATAAATGCGTGAGAAACATTAGAATCAAACTGTATATGCCTCTGGTTTGTCAATAATATAATTATGTAACATAATAATGTAATATGTTTACGTTTTAGGGTTCAGTGGCAGTCCAAGTCACATATAACCTGGTCAGGTTACTGTGCTGGGTGCGTGATGCTTGTAGGATTGTATGGTTCCCTGGGTTAGAGCATCGTGAATTTTCGCTCCACATGAGGCGGGCTAAAACAACACAGGTTTGATCTCCCGGCTAGTCGCAGTGTTGTTATGTTATATATATATATGTATATATATATATATATATATATATATATATATATATATATATATATATATATATATATATATATATATATATATATATATATATATATATATATATGTTTTAATTGGATTTACATTATTTCCTATGGGAAATATTAACAAAAAATACATTTTATAGATAATAAAAATAGTTTTGCATACATAAATGGCACTACTAAATTCGAGGGTACACTGTATATGAAAAACAATCGCAGACAGGCGATCTTCACAATATAAGACAAGCCACGGGAAAGGGGGGTGAAAATCTTAAGCTCAAGTACTTTCACACTTCTCAGTGCGTCATCAGGAGCTGTGCAATGTTGCAAGGGCAGCAACAGGAGAAAATGAGGATGAAGTTTTTTCAGAGTATAGTAGAGTGGGTAGCACCGGCGAGTATCTCTGGATGAGGGAGGAGAGGCCCGACCCACTGTCAACCATCACCGGTCCCCCACACCCCACACTATGTGGGGTCGGGTGGGGTAGACCTCACACTTTGCAGATAGCATAAGATAGAGTAACTAGGAGATAGTTAATAGCCAGCCCTAAGCTTCTAACCGCTGGGAACAGGTCATGTGACGTAAGAAGTTACATTACAGTAGTGGATCATTCACATACAGAATGTAGCTATTGTGTACAATCTTCTAACTAATGAAATAGAAGGAATAAATGCCCTTATTTTGCCAACAGGTAATACCCGATGTCCCAGAACTTTCTAGAATATTCAGGAAATATTCTCTGTGTCAATATGTCAGTATGATCTCTCTTATTCATACTTTTCTTTCTTATAATAACCAGGTAATTCCTGAATTTTTCTTTTTAACGCCACTGTTATCATCATTAATGCCATTATTATTATTACTAACAACCTAATTCAGTAAACCACTAAACTACTTGCAATAATCATGTTGCAATCAACTATGTGTACTATGTACCGCTGTACCTAAACAGGTAGGATCTCAATAGCTCACTCTGCCTCTTTTTTTGGCTGTCCTAGAATGACCACATATGTGCACCCATACCTAAATGAGCCCCTATTACTACTTCCTTAATACTGATGTTATATCACTCAGGTTGCAGTCTGTATTGCAGCACACCACCTAGAGTACCTGTAACCTTAAGATACCTGTATGCAGAAGCTGGATGGGATATACATTGTCGCCGGTCACGGCAGACCTAACATATTAATTATCGATGTTCGCGACGGACTTTGCAGGATGTTATATAATATATCGGCGTTCACGACGGGCCTACCATGATGTTCAGTTTGCAGACTCTGATCTAACATAACCGAAACATCACGAGACCCCCTGGCATAAAGAGCAATCCTACACTTTTGTATAACATTGCTGTTTAAGGCTGTGCACAATAAACTCCACTAAATAGCTATCAGTTTGTACAGCCCATAATTTGAGTTATTTATGGCATTCCTATCATGATTCAAGAGGGAGGACTCAATTATGTTTCTTTCCATGATGGAACTGTTAGGTACAATTATCTGGGAGGCAGCCCACCCCTGTGGGTGACTGCAAGAGCTGACATGATTAAAGATTTCATTCGACACCCGGCCTGTTGTGATTGAGTACTGGTGTTGGGATAATCTGGTTTCTAGAGATTTTTACCTGTCTGACCAATGTATGAGAGTGGGCAAGGATGCATGGTACCTTGTTGTAGACACCACCCTTATTATTAGGCGGTGAGTTTTTAATCAATTTCTGTTTCACTGTCCCAGTGTTTTTGAAAGTAAGGTTTATAATGATCTTTTTTAGTGCTTCCCACAGGCAGACCAAATTATCATTGTATAGCACAGTTCCAGAGGTGGTACCTCCATATATATACAGTATATATATATATATATATATATATATATATATATATATATATATATATATATATATATATATATATATATATATATATATATATATATATATATATATATATATATACATGTGCAAAACAACCACTGTGAAAGAATAGAGAAATTCCAAGCGCTTTCGTGACTACTCACATTATCAAGGAACCCACACCTCACTATCAGATCCCACAACAAAGAAGCACCTGACGCGAGACAGCAGGTCCGCCGGCCGAACTAGACAGGTCCTTCACACAACCCACCAACAAACTATTCTACCCAAGAAATAAGAAATTTAAAAATTTATTATTTGTCCAATGTATTATTGAATTCTTCCCAAATTCTTTTAATTATAAATGGATCTAATTTATATAAACCAAAGGAAATATTCATATTATTGTCAAAACTGCTTTTTATGAAACAAGATTCAATTACATTCCTGTCGACCATGGACTTGCTTGATACTACTTTCTCAACTTTTTGAAAATCAATTGGATGGTTAAAATCTCTTACATGAATAAATAGAGCATTGGAATCTTGTCCAGTTCTAATGCTATATTTATGTTGTTTTAATCTTAGTTCGAGATTTTTAAAGTTTGACCGTATATATATATATATATATATATATATATATATATATATATATATATATATATATATATATATATATATAAAATATAGGGAGGTACCACCTCTAGAACTGTCCTAGGGACCCTCATCCTCACAGAAAAGAATAAACTTGCTTCAGGGAAAACTCAAGGTTCTCCCTGAAGCTGTTTGAGAATTTTCTCCTACCACCCCCTATATTTCAAGTATGTTTTATTTAAAGACAAAATACATTGGCCAAACATTCACAAAAATACAACAGAAAGTAAAACAACATAGGTAACTCAGAGCTACATCTCGAATACTTCGTCCAGCTCCCCTGCGGTGGGCCGCATGCCCAGAATGCTGCAGGCATTTCCTCTCTGGATCGCAACACTGAGTCTCTGAAAGAGGAAGCTGGTCGCCCTGTGGTCCTTGGTTTTTATGATGAGCTTTTCACCCAGCTCTTTGATTAACTTTAGAGCACACTTGCCCCATGCTCCAAGGGTCTCCGACCCTATTGGAATGAAGTTATAGCAAGGGGGAAGGTCTTCATATTTTCGGATCTTCTGGGTCTCCCTGTGGCTGGCAGCTCCACCCCCTTCCACTACGGAGTATGGCAAGTAGGTGTCTGCCAATGTGGCAGCACAGGTGTAGTCCCAGGCAATCTGCTTTCCATCCTTCCAGTGTAGCATAGTGGCTCCATCAGGACGCTTTTGACTTCCATCAGACCTCTGTACTTGGGGCAACGGGCTGTGGCGAGGCTTCTCTTTATTATGTCATTGATCTCCTCATGTCTGACATACTTCCCTTCTGCTGTGTGGCACACGAGACCATGAAGTCCGAATTGATCAGCTGTCGCCCTGCCGCAAATACACCTATGTTCGGTGAGGATGGGGGCGGCTAGGCGAAGAGCAACACCAATCCGAATGGCCTGTGGGTCGAGACGGGTGCCCAGGGAGGAATTGGGAACAGCTAACAGGAAATCTCCTGAGTGTGGTGCCTTCACTGCCAGGAGACGAGCTTTGTTCTTTCCTGAAGCATTGGAGAGCATTGTGTTGGCGATTTTTTCCATGATCGGTTTGTCCCAGTGGGACTGTTTGTGCTGTTTGGGAGGAGCTGGTCTACTGGAGGAGTCTGTAAGGGTGTCCCACCGAATCGCTGCTTCAGTAAACCTGGGGTCTTGAGCTCCTACCACGTCTCTCAAGCGTTCGGGCACTATCTTCTTGACTAATGCACTGGAAGCCAAACACGAAGACAGAAAAGCAGGTAAAGCAACATGCGTTGCTTTATGCACCCCTATACCTCCCAGTCACACTGGGAGGGTTGCCTGATCCCATTGCTCATCCTCAAGTGACAGGTTCAGTGTTTTCTTAAAAGTTGATCTCAGGTGTGCGTCATATTCATATATATATATATATATATATATATATATATATATATATATATATATATATATATATATATAAGTAGTCATAATTTCTACAGGGGGGTGTATCCGGTTTAGGGGCCTTCCACTGAGCGAGGAACTTCCGGTTTAGGCCTTCTACAGGGCGGTGTATCCGGTCTAGGACCAGCGGCTGGAGGGTCACCTTTTCACACCTAGGTGTTACTTCCGGTTTTGACCATGACCTCGCCCTCGAGACTACCTCACCCTTGACCCCCCAACCAGTACCCCCTCCCACGACCCCCCCCCCTTCGCGACCCCCGCCGTCGCGCCGCGCGCCCGCCCGCGCCCTTCGCGACCCCCCGCCCGCGCGCCCGCCCGCGCGCCCCGCCCGCGCGCCCGCCCGCGCCCTTCGCGACCCCCGCCCGCGCCTTCTGCTGTGCCTTCTGCAGCGTCGTCCGGATCGCCCCCGCGCCTCGAATTTTTTTCCGATTTTTTTCGAATTTTTTTTTAATTTCATTTTCTTGTGCTCTCCATCTCCTCGGATCAAGTTTTTAAGGTTCCCCCTCTCACTTTCACCCCCTCATCCCCAAAAAATTTCTCGAAATCAAAGTCTCCATCTCCTCGGATCAAATTTTTTGGATCCCCCCTATGGGGTTTTCGAAATTCTCCATCTCCTTGGATCAAGGGTTTTTGGATTGTCCCTCCTCCCCCCCAACCCCCATTTCCCAAAATTTCTCAATATTACCAAGTTTTTGGATTCCCCCCTATGGGGGTTTCGAAAGTCTCCATCTCCTCAGATCAAATTTTTAAGGTTCCCCCTCCCACTTTCACCCCCCATCCCAAAATTTCTCGAAATCAAATTCTCCATCTCCTTGGATCAAGTTTTTTGGGTACCCCTCCTTTCACCCCAAATTTTCTCGACAATACCATGACTCCATCTCCTCGGATCAAGTTTTTTGGATCCCCCCTATGGGGTTTTCGAAATTCTCCATCTCCTTGGATCAAATTTTTGGATTACCCCTCCCACTTTCACCCCCAAATTTTCTCGACAATACCAAGACTCCATCTCCTCGGATCAAATTTTTTGGATTCCCCCCTATGGGGGTTTCGAAATTCTCCATCTCCTCGGAACCCCCTCCCACTTTCACCCCCACCCCAAAATTTCTCGAAATCAAAGTCTCCATCTCCTTGGATCAAATTTTTGGATTACCCCTCTCACTTTCACTCCCACCCCAAAATTTCTCGATAATACCAAGACTCCATCTCCTTGGATCAAGGTTTTTTGGATTCCCCCCTCTGGGGGTAAGCATTCAAATGAACTCCTCCTATGGGGCATGGTGCTCTCTCTTACTACAGGTCTAAACAAGTGTGACGTCAGTATTCCTCTCATTAATGTGTTTACTCGACGGTCAGTGACGTCACGCGATGACCCCCACACACACAGGCTGAATCATGACGACCCTTTTAGTTCATTAAAGTTAATAAGGGGATATAGTACCTACATCATAGGGAAAACATTTTCACTCTTAACCCAGGTGAATCCAAATAATTTCACATTTTTGTTTCGTTAATACCCACAACAATCCAACAATTTCTTTACAACACAAGTCTAGACATTTTTTCTCGTTTTAACTATTTCATCTCAGGTCACTCCCCCACGAAGTAACCTCCTCCCCACCCTCCCGAACCCTCACACTCCAACCAACATCTCACAATTTTCACTCATAACCCCCAATTTTTCTCGTTTTAACCCTTTTAGTTCATTAAAGTTAATAAGGGGATACAGTACATCAGAAAGTCACCACAACACTTATAACCACTTTTTCGATAAATTCACTAGTCACAATTTTACATATTACGAAGTTAATACGCACACACACCTCACTTTGAACACCTTCAAAACGCTCTCTTAAATCATTTGAATACTCACAAAAATACCTTTATACACTTCCAAACAACACTGAAATACTCCAAAACATCATTCGAACACCCCCAAAATCACCTCTGAATACTCCCAGAACACCTACATAAGTACTCTCATAATCATTTGTACACCTTCAAAAAACACCTTTGAATACTCACATAAACACCCTTGAACACCTTCAAAACACCTTTGAATAACCTCAAAACACCTTTGAACACCTTCAAAACACCCTTGAACACCCTTGATCACCTTCAAAAAAACAACATTTGAACACACTCAAAACACCTTTGAACACCTTTGAACATTTCCAAACAACACTGAAACACTTCCAAAAACACCATTTGAGTACTCCCAAATACACCACTGAATACTAAAACACCACTGAATACACTCAAAACACCACCAAAATCACCATGAAACACTTCCAAAAAACACAATTTGAGTACTCCCAATTACACCACTGAATACTACTAAAACACCGCTGAATTCAATCAAAACACCCTTCAACACCTTCAAAACACCTTTGAACACCTTTGAACATTTCCAAAAACACTATTTGAGTACTCCTAATTACACCACTGATTACTACTAAAACACCGCTGAATTCAATCAAAACACCCTTCAACACCTTCAAACACCCTTGAACACCTTCAAAACACTCTTGAACACCTTCAAAAACACCTTTGAACATTTCCAAAACACTATTTGAGTACTCCCAATTACACCACTGATTACTACTAAAACACCGCTGAATTCAATCAAAACACCCTTCAACACCTTCAAACACCCTTGAACACCTTCAAAACACTCTTGAATACCTTCAAAAACACCTTTGAACATTTCCAATCAACACTGAAACACTTCCAAAAAAACACAATTTGAGTACTCCCAATTACACCACTGAATACTACTAAAACACCGCTGAATTCAATCAAAACACCCTTCAACACCTTCAAAACACCTTTGAACACCTTCAAAACACATTTGAACACCTTCAAAACACTCTCATAATCATTTGAACACACTCAAAACACCTTTGAATAACCTCAAAACACCTTTGAACACCTTCAAAACACCTTTGAACATTTCCAATCAACACTGAAACACTTCCAAAAAAACACAATTTGAGTACTCCCAATTACACCACTGAATACTACTAAAACACCGCTGAATTCAATCAAAACACCCTTCAACACCTTCAAAACACCTTTGAACACCTTTGAACACCTTCAAAAAAAACAACATTTGAACACACTCAAAACACCTTTGAATAACCTCAAAACACCTTTGAACACCTTCAAAACACCCTTGAACACCCTTGATCACCTTCAAAAAAACAACATTTGAACACACTCAAAACACCTTTGAACACCTTTGAACATTTCCAAACAACACTGAAACACTTCCAAAAACACCATTTGAGTACTCCCAAATACACCACTGAATACTAAAACACCACTGAATACACTCAAAACACCACCAAAATCACCATAAACTAAGATCAACACCCACATCCCACAACACCCACAATTTTTTCTCGTTTTATCTAATTTCATCAGAAAGTCACAACACCCACACCTCCCATTTTTTTTTCTCGTTTTAACCCTATTAGTTCATTAAAGTTAATAAGGGGACACACTACATCAGAAAAAGTCACAAAAACAACCCACTTATAACGTCTTTTCGGTATCTCTAGTTCGACAACAACACCCACATCCCACAACACCCACATCCCACATCCCACACACACACACAGACACACACACACACACACACACATCCCTAACCTAGCCTAACCTAACCTAACTTATCCTAACCTAACCTAACCTAACCTAACCTAACCTAACCTAACCTAACCTAACCTAACCTAACCTAACCTAACCTAACTTATCCTAACCTAACCTAACCTAACCTAACCTAACCTAACCTAACCTAACTTATCCTAACCTAACCTAACCTAGCCTAACCTAACCTAACTTAACCTAACCTAACCTAACCTAACCGAACCTACCCTAACCTAACCTTACCTAACATAACCTAACCTAGCCTAACCTAACCTAACCTAACTTAACCTAACCCAACCTAACCTAACCTAACCTAGCCTAACCTAACTTAACCTAACCTAACCTAACCTAACCTACCCTAACCTAACCTAACCTAACCTATCTTAACCTTACCTAACCTAACCTAGCCGAACCTATCCTAACCTAACCTAAAATATATTGGAACACTTCCAAAATACATTAGAGTACTCCAGAATTACTTTGAACGACTCCATTTTTTTTTGGATATTTCCAAATTAGTTTTGAAAACTTTATCGTAAAATCGAACATTATTTTCTTGTTGGTAAACACACTCAATGGTAGAAATATTTACTCGATTTCCGAATAGAAACACTTTCCTCGCTCTGAGAGACTCATTGTGGGTCACCCCTTCCCCCCCAACACCACTGGGTAATGCGGTTCACACCCAAGGTAGAACATAACACCTGCGTCAACTCAGGACAGACAGACGCCATGAAATGCGGGTAACATCCAAGGTAGAAAATCATCTCTTTCCAGACCAACTGTCTATCCTAACCTAACCTAACCTAACCTAACCTAATTCCTAACCTAACCTAACCTCACCTAACCGAACCTAACCTAACTCCATCAATCACCTCTATCCTAACCTAACCTAACCCAACCTAACTCCATCAAACACCTCTATCCTAACCTAACCTAACCTATCCTAACCTAACCTAACTCCATCAAACACCTCGAATACTACCTAACTTAACCTAACCTAACCTTACCTAACCTACCGAACCTAACCTAACCTAACCTAACCTATCCTAACCTGTCCTAACCTAACCTAACCTATCCTAACCTAACCTAACCTAACCTAACCTAACTTATCCTAAGCTAACCTAACCTAACTTATCCTAACCTAACCTATCCTAACCTAACCTAACCTAAAATAACGAACCTAACCTAACTTATCCTAATCTAATCTAACCTAACCTAACTTATCCTAACCTAACCTAACTTATCCTAACCTAACCTAACCTAACCTAACCTAAAATAACCTAACCTAACTTATCCTAACCTACTCACTTTACTTTGAACACCTTCAAAACACTCTCATACATCATTTGAGACCCCCTTTTCTCAATATCTCTCATCCACAACCTTTATCATCTCACTACAGAACAACCCCAAGATTACTTCGAACACTCTCATAAAGCATTTGAGTACTCACATAAACACTTTTGAACATTTCCAAACAACACTGAAGCACTTCCAAAATATCATTTTGATTACTCCCAAATAAGATTTGACAGCTCTAATTTATCTACACTTACACATTTCATTAAATTACATCTCATCCCCCCAAACTCCTCCCTCATTCTCCAGACTTTACAACATTAGCACAAAAAAAACTAACTCATACACTTATGACATGAGACATTACCATATCTAACACACTGACTAACTTTGAACCAACTCTGAACACCACTGATCTTCTTCAAAAAATGCTCTGCACATCATTTGAACACCTTCAAAAAAACACCATCAAACACCTCCGAATACTCCCAAAAAACACTACTGATTACTACCAAATCACCACTGAATACTACCAATCACCGTCAAAATCACCAGAAACTAAGTTTAACATCACCATCTAACATCCTTTTTATAGAAATCCCCTCAAATCACTATAACCAAGAACTCCCTCCCCATTTGGCGCATGAAAAAAAAAAAGCATGAACACAAACCTAATACGCAAACACTTAGTACATGATCACCATCAACTGAAAACATATCTTGTACACACACATAATATAAGACAATCACCAACTACAATCACCCATGTTCACTTACCTCAAAATCACTAATATCACAGAAAACAATCATTTTTATAAACATTTCACACACACACACAAAAAAAAAAATCATATTTGACAATATCTAAGCGCACTCACCTCACTACCACCAACACACGATGTCTCACCTCACAGGACCGACGAGCTCACCTCCAGTGACGTCACACTCCCATTGTGTTACTTGGTGGTTGGTAACATCACACCTAACCCCCCTTGTTTCAACCTGTTGTACCCTACATTATCTAAGAACACTATATCCAAGACGATTACCAGATTTTATGATCCCCAACACCAAGATCACAGAAAACACACATTTTTATAATTATTCACACAAAAATCACGATCACCAATTCCATATCATGTTTACCGTCATCTATCAACACTAATCACCAAGATCACCAAAAAATCTAAGATCATGCATCTCAAAACTACTATGATCACTGAAAACACTTATTTTTTAAACATTCGCACAAAAATAAGACATACACAAAAATACCACAACACTTCCACCAACATCTATAACATAACATGAGCACTATAACATATCACTATCACAAAAAAAAAAAATAATACACAGACACCCACATATTATACATTTCAATTGCAAATTTAAGACATGAGACATACACACCAAATCTAAGACATTCACCTCCAACTAAGACATACACATCACCCTTAAAACTTCCTTCCTTATTCTTTCCGTATATCTCCTAGAGCTGTTTTAACCCCGACGGTTCCATCACGACGTAGGAGCCAGAGGAACCATCACCACTCCAACACCACCTACTACACTCTGGCTCCTACGTCGTGGTGGATCCGTCGGGGTTAAAACAGCTCTAGGAGATATACGGAATGAATAAGGAAGGAAGTTTTAAGGGTAATGTGTATGTCTTAGTTGGAGGTGAATGTCTTAGATTTGGTGTGTATGTCTCATGTCTTAAATTTGCAATTGAAATGTATAATATGTGGGTGTCTGTGTATTATTTTTTTTTTGTGATAGTGATATGTTATAGTGCTCATGTTATGTTATAGATGTTGGTGGAAGTGTTGTGGTATTTTTGTGTATGTCTTATTTTTGTGCGAATGTTTAAAAAATAAGTGTTTTCAGTGATCATAGTAGTTTTGAGATGCATGATCTTAGATTTTTTGGTGATCTTGGTGATTAGTGTTGATAGATGACGGTAAACATGATATGGAATTGGTGATCGTTATTTTTGTGTGAATAATTATAAAAATGTGTGTTTTCTGTGATCTTGGTGTTGGGGATCATAAAATCTGGTAATCGTCTTGGATATAGTGTTCTTAGATAATGTAGGGTACAACAGGTTGAAACAAGGGGGGTTAGGTGTGATGTTACCAACCACCAAGTAACACAATGGGAGTGTGACGTCACTGGAGGTGAGCTCGTCGGTCCTGTGAGGTGAGACATCGTGTGTTGGTGGTAGTGAGGTGAGTGCGCTTAGATATTGTCAAATATGATTTTTTTTTTTGTGTGTGTGTGTGAAATGTTTATAAAAATGATTGTTTTCTGTGATATTAGTGATTTTGAGGTAAGTGAACATGGGTGATTGTAGTTGGTGATTGTCTTATATTATGTGTGTGTACAAGATATGTTTTCAGTTGATGGTGATCATGTACTAAGTGTTTGCGTATTAGGTTTGTGTTCATGCTTTTTTTTTTTTCATGCGCCAAATGGGGAGGGAGTTCTTGGTTATAGTGATTTGAGGGGATTTCTATAAAAAGGATGTTAGATGGTGATGTTAAACTTAGTTTCTGGTGATTTTGACGGTGATTGGTAGTATTCAGTGGTGATTTGGTAGTAATCAGTAGTGTTTTTTGGGAGTAATCGGAGGTGTTTGATGGTGTTTTTTTGAAGGTGTTCAAATGATGTGCAGAGCATTTTTTGAAGAAGATCAGTGGTGTTCAGAGTTGGTTCAAAGTTAGTCAGTGTGTTAGATATGGTAATGTCTCATGTCATAAGTGTATGAGTTAGTTTTTTTTGTGCTAATGTTGTAAAGTCTGGAGAATGAGGGAGGAGTTTGGGGGGATGAGATGTAATTTAATGAAATGTGTAAGTGTAGATAAATTAGAGCTGTCAAATCTTATTTGGGAGTAATCAAAATGATATTTTGGAAGTGCTTCAGTGTTGTTTGGAAATGTTCAAAAGTGTTTATGTGAGTACTCAAATGCTTTATGAGAGTGTTCGAAGTAATCTTGGGGTTGTTCTGTAGTGAGATGATAAAGGTTGTGGATGAGAGATATTGAGAAAAGGGGGTCTCAAATGATGTATGAGAGTGTTTTGAAGGTGTTCAAAGTAAAGTGAGTAGGTTAGGATAAGTTAGGTTAGGTTATTTTAGGTTAGGTTAGGTTAGGTTAGGTTAGGATAAGTTAGGTTAGGTTAGGATAAGTTAGGTTAGGTTAGATTAGATTAGGATAAGTTAGGTTAGGTTCGTTATTTTAGGTTAGGTTAGGTTAGGATAGGTTAGGTTAGGATAAGTTAGGTTAGGTTAGCTTAGGATAAGTTAGGTTAGGTTAGGTTAGGTTAGGTTAGGATAGGTTAGGTTAGGTTAGGACAGGTTAGGATAGGTTAGGTTAGGTTAGGTTAGGTTCGGTAGGTTAGGTAAGGTTAGGTTAGGTTAAGTTAGGTAGTATTCGAGGTGTTTGATGGAGTTAGGTTAGGTTAGGATAGGTTAGGTTAGGTTAGGATAGAGGTGTTTGATGGAGTTAGGTTGGGTTAGGTTAGGTTAGGATAGAGGTGATTGATGGAGTTAGGTTAGGTTCGGTTAGGTGAGGTTAGGTTAGGTTAGGAATTAGGTTAGGTTAGGTTAGGTTAGGTTAGGATAGACAGTTGGTCTGGAAAGAGATGATTTTCTACCTTGGATGTTACCCGCATTTCATGGCGTCTGTCTGTCCTGAGTTGACGCAGGTGTTATGTTCTACCTTGGGTGTGAACCGCATTACCCAGTGGTGTTGGGGGGGAAGGGGTGACCCACAATGAGTCTCTCAGAGCGAGGAAAGTGTTTCTATTCGGAAATCGAGTAAATATTTCTACCATTGAGTGTGTTTACCAACAAGAAAATAATGTTCGATTTTACGATAAAGTTTTCAAAACTAATTTGGAAATATCCATAAAAAAATGGAGTCGTTCAAAGTAATTCTGGAGTACTCTAATGTATTTTGGAAGTGTTCCAATATATTTTAGGTTAGGTTAGGATAGGTTCGGCTAGGTTAGGTTAGGTAAGGTTAAGATAGGTTAGGTTAGGTTAGGTTAGGGTAGGTTAGGTTAGGTTAGGTTAGGTTAAGTTAGGTTAGGCTAGGTTAGGTTAGGTTAGGTTGGGTTAGGTTAAGTTAGGTTAGGTTAGGTTAGGCTAGGTTAGGTTATGTTAGGTAAGGTTAGGTTAGGGTAGGTTCGGTTAGGTTAGGTTAGGTTAGGTTAAGTTAGGTTAGGTTAGGCTAGGTTAGGTTAGGTTAGGATAAGTTAGGTAAGGTTAGGTTAGGTTAGGTTAGGTTAGGTTAGGATAAGTTAGGTTAGGTTAGGTTAGGTTAGGTTAGGTTAGGTTAGGTTAGGTTAGGTTAGGTTAGGTTAGGTTAGGTTAGGTTAGGATAAGTTAGGTTAGGTTAGGCTAGGTTAGGGATGTGTGTGTGTGTGTGTGTGTGTCTGTGTGTGTGTGTGGGATGTGGGATGTGGGTGTTGTGGGATGTGGGTGTTGTTGTCGAACTAGAGATACCGAAAAGACGTTATAAGTGGGTTGTTTTTGTGACTTTTTCTGATGTAGTGTGTCCCCTTATTAACTTTAATGAACTAATAGGGTTAAAACGAGAAAAAAAATGGGAGGTGTGGGTGTTGTGACTTTCTGATGAAATTAGATAAAACGAGAAAAAATTGTGGGTGTTGTGGGATGTGGGTGTTGATCTTAGTTTATGGTGATTTTGGTGGTGTTTTGAGTGTATTCAGTGGTGTTTTAGTATTCAGTGGTGTATTTG
Source organism: Cherax quadricarinatus (assembly GCF_038502225.1). Lineage (NCBI taxonomy): Eukaryota > Metazoa > Arthropoda > Malacostraca > Decapoda > Parastacidae > Cherax > Cherax quadricarinatus. The sequence goes on along the minus strand of NC_091343.1, from coordinate 8,225,052 downwards.
GGAGTACTCAAATGGTGTTTTTGGAAGTGTTTCAGTGTTGTTTGGAAATGTTCAAAGGTGTTCAAAGGTGTTTTGAGTGTGTTCAAATGTTGTTTTTTTGAAGGTGATCAAGGGTGTTCAAGGGTGTTTTGAAGGTGTTCAAAGGTGTTTTGAGGTTATTCAAAGGTGTTTTGAGTGTGTTCAAATGTTGTTTTTTTTGAAGGTGTTCAAAGGTGTTCAAAGGTGTTTTGAAGGTGTTGAAGGGTGTTTTGATTGAATTCAGCGGTGTTTTAGTAGTATTCAGTGGTGTAATTGGGAGTACTCAAATTGTGTTTTTTTGGAAGTGTTTCAGTGTTGATTGGAAATGTTCAAAGGTGTTTTGAAGGTGTTCAAAGGTGTTTTGAGGTTATTCAAAGGTGTTTTGAGTGTGTTCAAATGATTATGAGAGTGTTTTGAAGGTGTTCAAATGTGTTTTGAAGGTGTTCAAAGGTGTTTTGAAGGTGTTGAAGGGTGTTTTGATTGAATTCAGCGGTGTTTTAGTAGTATTCAGTGGTGTAATTGGGAGTACTCAAATTGTGTTTTTTTGGAAGTGTTTCAGTGTTGATTGGAAATGTTCAAAGGTGTTTTTGAAGGTATTCAAGAGTGTTTTGAAGGTGTTCAAGGGTGTTTGAAGGTGTTGAAGGGTGTTTTGATTGAATTCAGCGGTGTTTTAGTAGTAATCAGTGGTGTAATTGGGAGTACTCAAATAGTGTTTTGGAAATGTTCAAAGGTGTTTTTGAAGGTGTTCAAGAGTGTTTTGAAGGTGTTCAAGGGTGTTTGAAGGTGTTGAAGGGTGTTTTGATTGAATTCAGCGGTGTTTTAGTAGTAATCAGTGGTGTAATTAGGAGTACTCAAATAGTGTTTTTGGAAATGTTCAAAGGTGTTCAAAGGTGTTTTGAAGGTGTTGAAGGGTGTTTTGATTGAATTCAGCGGTGTTTTAGTAGTATTCAGTGGTGTAATTGGGAGTACTCAAATTGTGTTTTTTGGAAGTGTTTCATGGTGATTTTGGTGGTGTTTTGAGTGTATTCAGTGGTGTTTTAGTATTCAGTGGTGTATTTGGGAGTACTCAAATGGTGTTTTTGGAAGTGTTTCAGTGTTGTTTGGAAATGTTCAAAGGTGTTCAAAGGTGTTTTGAGTGTGTTCAAATGTTGTTTTTTTGAAGGTGATCAAGGGTGTTCAAGGGTGTTTTGAAGGTGTTCAAAGGTGTTTTGAGGTTATTCAAAGGTGTTTTGAAGGTGTTCAAGGGTGTTTATGTGAGTATTCAAAGGTGTTTTTTGAAGGTGTACAAATGATTATGAGAGTACTTATGTAGGTGTTCTGGGAGTATTCAGAGGTGATTTTGGGGGTGTTCGAATGATGTTTTGGAGTATTTCAGTGTTGTTTGGAAGTGTATAAAGGTATTTTTGTGAGTATTCAAATGATTTAAGAGAGTGTTTTGAAGGTGTTCAAAGTGAGGTGTGTGTGCGTATTAACTTCGTAATATGTAAAATTGTGACTAGTGAATTTATCGAAAAAGTGGTTATAAGTGTTGTGGTGACTTTCTGATGTACTGTGTCCCCTTATTAACTTCAATGAACTAAAAGGGTTAAAACGAGAAAAATTGGGGGTTATGAGTGAAAATTGTGAGATGTTGGTTGGAGTGTGAGGGTTCGGGAGGGTGGGGAGGAGGTTACTTCGTGGGGGAGTGACCTGAGATGAAATAGTTAAAACGAGAAAAAATGTCTAGACTTGTGTTGTAAAGAAATTGTTGGATTGTTGTGGGTATTAACGAAACAAAAATGTGAAATTATTTGGATTCACCTGGGTTAAGAGTGAAAATGTTTTCCCTATGATGTAGGTACTATATCCCCTTATTAACTTTAATGAACTAAAAGGGTCGTCATGATTCAGCCTGTGTGTGTGGGGGTCATCGCGTGACGTCACTGACCGTCGAGTAAACACATTAATGAGAGGAATACTGACGTCACACTTGTTTAGACCTGTAGTAAGAGAGAGCACCATGCCCCATAGGAGGAGTTCATTTGAATGCTTACCCCCAGAGGGGGGAATCCAAAAAACCTTGATCCAAGGAGATGGAGTCTTGGTATTATCGAGAAATTTTGGGGTGGGAGTGAAAGTGAGAGGGGTAATCCAAAAATTTGATCCAAGGAGATGGAGACTTTGATTTCGAGAAATTTTGGGGTGGGGGTGAAAGTGGGAGGGGGTTCCGAGGAGATGGAGAATTTCGAAACCCCCATAGGGGGGAATCCAAAAAATTTGATCCGAGGAGATGGAGTCTTGGTATTGTCGAGAAAATTTGGGGGTGAAAGTGGGAGGGGTAATCCAAAAATTTGATCCAAGGAGATGGAGAATTTCGAAAACCCCATAGGGGGGATCCAAAAAACTTGATCCGAGGAGATGGAGTCATGGTATTGTCGAGAAAATTTGGGGTGAAAGGAGGGGTACCCAAAAAACTTGATCCAAGGAGATGGAGAATTTGATTTCGAGAAATTTTGGGATGGGGGGTGAAAGTGAGAGGGGGAACCTTAAAAATTTGATCTGAGGAGATGGAGAATTTCGAAAACTCCCATAGGGGGGAAAGAAATTTTTGGGGTTGGGGGGGGTGGAAGGAGGGACAATCCAAAAAAAAACCTTGATCCAAGGAGATGGAGAATTTCGAAAAACCCATAGGGGGGATCCAAAAAATTTGATCCGAGGAGATGGAGACTTTGATTTCGAGAAATTTTTTGGGGATGAGGGGGTGAAAGTGAGAGGGGGAACCTTAAAAACTTGATCCGAGGAGATGGAGAGCACAAGAAAATGAAATTAAAAAAAAATTCGAAAAAAATCGGAAAAAAATTCGAGGCGCGGGGGCGATCCGGACGACGCTGCAGAAGGCACAGCAGAAGGCGCGGGCGGGGGTCGCGAAGGGCGCGGGCGGGCGCGCGGGCGGGCGCGCGGGTGGGCGGGCGCGGGCGCGGGGGGTCGCGAAGGGCGCGGGCGGGCGCGCGGGCGGGCGCGCGGCGCGACGGCGGGGGTCGCGAAGGGGGGGGGTCGTGGGAGGGGGTACTGGTTGGGGGGTCAAGGGTGAGGTAGTCTCGAGGGCGAGGTCATGGTCAAAACCGGAAGTAACACCTAGGTGTGAAAAGGTGACCCTCCAGCCGCTGGTCCTAGACCGGATACACCGCCCTGTAGAAGGCCTAAACCGGAAGTTCCTCGCTCAGTGGAAGGCCCCTAAACCGGATACACCCCCCTGTAGAAATTATGACTACTAATATATATATATATATATATATATATATATATATATATATATATATATATATATATATATATATATATATATATATATATACATATACATATATATATATATATATATATATATATATATATATATATATATATATATATATATATATATATATATATATATATATATATATATGTATATATATATATACAGTGGTCCCCCGCTTTTCGTAGTTCCCGGCAATCGTAAAATTCGCCAATCATAGGGGTATTTTCGTATAAACATGGACTCGCTTTTCATAGGTTGACTCGCGAGTCGTAGTTCACCCAGTACTGGAAGAGGTTGAGAAGTTATTATTGGTGTGGATAAATGAGAAACAATTAGCAGGAGATACTCTTATGACTTCGTTTATTTGTGAAAAGGCTAGGCAGTTGCATGAAGATTTGGTAAAGAAATTGCCTGCAAATAGAGGTGAAGTGAGTGGATTTAAGGCCAGCAAAGGCTGGTTTGAGAGATTTAAGAACCGTACTGGCATACACAGTTTGGTAAGGCATGGTGAGGCTGCCAGTTCGGACCACAAGGCAGCAGAAAAATATGTGCATGAATTCCAGGAGTACATAAACAGTGAAGGACTGAAACCTGAACAAGTGTTCAATTGTGACGAAACAGGCCTCTTTTGGAAGAAAATGCCAAAGAGTACCTTCATTACACAAGAGGAAAAGGCAATGCCAGGACATAAGCCTATGAAAGACAGGCTGACGCTAATGTTCTGTGCTAATGCTAGTGGGGATTTCAAAGTGAAGCCATTACTAGTGTACCATTCTGAAAATCCCAGAGTGTTCAGGAAAAACAATGTTATGAAGAGTAAATTGTGTGTGTTTTGGAAATCTAATAGTAAGGCATGGGTCACGAGGGAAATTTTCGTCGAGTGGTTCAGTGAAGTGTTTGGCCCTAGTGTGAAGGAGTATCTCCTGGAAAAGAAATTGGATTTCAAGTGCGTGCTAGTAATGGACAATGCACCTGCTCATCCTCCAAACTTGGATGACCTAATTTTAGAGGAGTTTGGGTTCATCACAGTAAAGTTCTTGCCCCCGAATACCACTCCTCTCCTCCAACCCATGGGCCAGCAGGTTATTGCAAACTTTAAAAAACTCTACACAAAAGCAATGTTTCACAGGTGCTTGACTGTGACCACAGACACTCACTTGACCCTAAGGGAATTTTGGAGAGAACACTTCAGCATCCTCCACTGCATAACCCTTATAGGTATGGCTTGGGAGGGAGTGACTACCAGGACTTTGAACTCTGCCTGGAGAAAATTGTGGCCAGATTGTGTCGACAAGAGGGATTTTGAAGGATTTGGGACTGACCCTAATGAGCCTATGTCTGTTGTAAAATCAACTGTGGCACTGGGGAGTTCCATGGGGTTGGATGTGAGTTTGGAGGATGTGGAAGAATTGGTGGAAGACCACAATGAAGAGCTCACCACTGAGGAGCTGCAAGAGCTTCAGCAGGAAGAGCAACACATCGCAGCTCAGAATCTTGCTGCAGAGAAGGAGAAAGAGAGATGGAAGAAGGTGCCTTCTTCAGAAATTAAAGAGATTTTTACTATGTGGGGTAAGATGGAAAGCTTTATGGAGAAACATCACCCTAACAAGGTTGTTGCAAGCCAGGTTGGCAACATGTACAGTGACAAAGTCTTGGGCCATTTTAGGGAAGTGTTAAAGAGACGCCAGAAACAGAGCTCTCTCCACAGTTATTTTGTGAGACAGGACTCCAGTGACTCTCAAGGTGGTCCTAGTGGTATTAAGAAACAGAGAAGAGAAGCAACCCCAGAAAAGCAAATGGTACCTGAGGTGTTGATGGAAGGGGATTCCCCTTCCAAACTATAAATAATCCACTCTCTCTCCTCCTCCAGTCTCCCATACACTAAGAAGAATCACCAATAAAGGTAAGTGTTATGCTGTTAATGTTTCATTCATCATTTCCCATTGTATTGTTTATGTACTACATGTATATTTCATGTAAAAAAATTTTTTGTTTTAATACTTCTGGGTGTCAGGAACGGATTAATTGTATTTACATTATGTCTTATGGGGAAAATTGATTCGTAAATCGTAAATTTCGTTTATAGTAACGGCTCCAGGAACGGATTAATTACGAACAACGAGGGACCACTGTATATATATATATATATATATATATATATATATATATATATATATATATATTCAGTTGAGACTACTGGAATTACCATTGGTACAATAAACTCTATGAAACTCCTCTACAAAGTGCGATTTCTTTTTTAAACGCGATTGAAAAGATACATTCACAACTGAATAGCTGGTGGAAAGGCTTTCATATTACGCGATATTCAATTTTTGACTTGAAAACCCAGGTAGGGAGAACCAGCGGAGACTTGACCACTGAATAGAACTATATCTGAGGCCTGTGTCAGATGTTGTCCTCTGTCCTGAAGAAGAAAACATCCCCAGTACACCACCACCACTATCACAACCACCACCGCCACCACCACTACCACCACTACCACCACTACTACTACTACCACCACCACAACCACTACCACCACAACCACTACTACCACTACCACCACCACCACTACCACGACAACCACCACTACCACCACTACCACCACTACTACTACCACCACCACCACTACCACGACAACAACCACTACCACCACTACCACCACTACTACCACCACCACAACCTCTACCACCACAACCACTACTACCACTACCACCACCACCACTACCACGACAACAACCACTACCACCACAACCACTACTACCACTACCACCACCACCACTATCACAACCACCACCGCCACCACCACTACCACCACTACTACTACTACCACCACCACAACCACTACCACCACAACCACTACTACCACTACCACCACCATCACTACCACGACAACCACCACTACCACTACTACTATTACCACCACTGCTACTACCACCACCACCACCACCAACATTACCACAACTACCATCACCACCACCATTACCACTACTACAACCACCACCACTACCACCACCACCACCACCACCACCACCACCACCACCACCACCACCACTACCACCACCACACAGACGCGAGAAGCACCAACAGTTGCCCCAACTCAATCTTCACAAAGTTCCCGATGCCAACTTGAGTTTCCTAGCAATCCGGGTCATCTGTCAAGCATTCTTAAGTCAATGTTACCTGAGAATGTTCACTCTTGTGAATGTAGCAGATTTTCTTAGGCTATTCCCAGCACCAGCTCCTGGGCACTTCTTCTATACTTACAAATACTACTTTCCCTGGTTAGGTTTAAGTTAGGTTAGTTACATAAGTTTAAGTCAGGTCAGGTTAAGTTTCAAAATCCCATAAAAACATACATGGAAATACAAAGAAGCAAATATAAGTAATAACAGGATTGCAAGTAAATCAAGGAACGAGCGGGATTTGAACCCCTGTCGAGTGTCTTATATCTCAGAGACCACTTTGTATAAGGACTCACTTCCGTGATTTATATGTGAATATAAGAACAACGGCCGCTGTACGTGTGGCGAGGCTATAGCGGAGCAGCAGGAGGAGACTGCACGGTTATCACTCACGGTGCGAGACAGATGATGGACGTGTTTAAAACAACGCGACACGAGTGAATTAAGAAGAGAGCGTGGTTACGAGAATCAGTACAAGTAGAGAAATAAAAGATTAGATATGAAAGGAAAATGTATTTAGATACTCGAGAGACTCTACCAGCAGACAGCCTTTGAAATATAACGTAAATCACATAATATTACGACGTATAAAAGTAACAGTGAAAAGTGACAAGAGTATTATGGTGGGTATGCTTGTGTACGAGTGTGAGTTAGTGAATGTTGCAACAACGAGACTACAGACTTGGGAATGTTGCAGCAACGAGACTACAGACTTGGGAATGTTGCAGCAACGAGACTGCAGGTGGGGGAATGTTGCAGCAACGAGACTGCAGGTGTGGGAATGTTCCAGCAACGAGACTGCAGGAGTGGGAATGTTGCAGCAACGAGACTGCAGGAGTGGGAATGTTGCAGCAACGAGACCGCAGGAGTGGGAATGTTGCAGCAACGAGACTGCAGGCGTGGGAATGTTGCAGCAACGAGACTGCAGGAGTGGGAATGTTGCAGCAACGAGACTGCAGGAATGGGAATGTTGCAGCAACGAGACTGCAGGCTTGGGAATGTTGCAGCAACGAGACTGCAGGCGTGGGAATGTTGCAGCAACGAGACTGCAGACTTGGGAATGTTGCAGCAACGAGACTGTAGGCGTGGGAATGTTGCAGCAACGAGACTGCAGGATTGGGAATGTTGCAGCAACGAGACTGCAGGCGTGGGAATGTTGCAGCAACGAGACTGTAGGCGTGGGAATGTTGCAGCAACGAGACTGCAGGATTGGGAATGTTGCAGCAACGAGACTGCAGAAGTGGGAATGTTGCAGCAACGAGACTGCAGGCGTGGGAATGTTGCAGCAACGAGACTGCAGGCGTGGGAATGTTGCAGCAACGAGACTGCAGGCGTGGGAATGTTGCAGCAACGAGACCGCAGGCGTGGGAATGTTGCAGCAACGAGACTGCAGGATTGGGAATGTTGCAGCAACGAGACTGCAGGATTGGGAATGTTGCAGCAACGAGACTGCAGGATTGGGAATGTTGCAGCAACGAGACTGCAGGCGTGGGAATGTTGCAGCAACGAGACTGCAGGCGTGGGAATGTTGCAGCAACGAGACTGCAGGAGTGGGAATGTTGCAGCAACGAGACTGCAGGCGTGGGAATGTTGCAGCAACGAGACTGCAGGAGTGGGAATGTTGCAGCAACGAGACTGCAGGAGTGGGAATGTTGCAGCAACGAGACTGCAGGAGTGGGAATGTTGCAGCAACGAGACTGCAGGAGTGGGAATGTTGCAGCAACGAGACTGCAGGAGTGGGAATGTTGCAGCAACGAGACTGCAGAAGTAGGAATGTTGTGTTAGTGTCAATATTACATAAAGAATAAATGTTTGAAATTAAGTGACAGCGGCCTGAACATTCTTCAGGTATATGTGTGCATCTCAGACTGGATTAATGGAAATCAGTGTTTCGGGAGTGTCAGTATATAAATAATGATATTTGAAAGGATTCGAAGAAACCGGTTGGCCGATCTTGAGTTTTTTTGTGGGTGGGAAGTATAGTGTCTGCATTTTGTAAGTAGAGTGGAAAATGTTGTCTTTTGGTGGGTCGTCAGTGGATCATGTCTGTACCCTTCGTGAGAGAAACTTGGAAACTAACAATTGTGAGTATTTTCTGTCCTGTATCGCCACCAGAAAATTTCACTGCTCAGATCAAAATACATAGTCATATGGCTCAATGGTATATAACAGAATATCTTGTAATAAAGTTGGTAGAATTACCGACAATATGTAAAGTAAAAGGACACCAGTGCAACTAATGTGACTTTTTATTGTGTATTTTTCCTGAGAGCGTGCCGAATTTGTAGTCCTGAGTTTCTTGACGAGGAATGTACATACATTCACCAAACCTTCACTGATTTACATTTTCCTTCATTTTTCATCAAAGACTGTAAGAAAAGAGTTCTTCAGATAATTAATTCTCCACGCACCAACATCACTCCCAACAAAGTTATAATTCTTCCCAACAGCCAGGTTGCACTGAATGTTTCTAAAGTACTTTCACAAGCTAACACCAGAGTCTCCATCGCTTCTACCACTTCAATAAAGGATCTAGCCAGAACAAAATCCAAGCACCACGAACCAGTCAACGCAGGGGTTTACACTATACCCTGTGGAGGCTGTGACAAGATTTACGTACGTGAAACAGCAAGAAACCTCGACACCCGCCTCAATGAACACATTTACGCATGTAGGAACGATAACTTGAACAACGCCTGTGTACATCACCGAAATTCCACCAATCATCTCATGAAGTTCAGGGACGCCCAATTAGTAATCAAAGAAACCAATTTCCACAAACGCAAGTGTCTGGAATCTTCACTAATATGCTGTTAGCTGTTTCTAATACAATTAAACAAAACAAAGGCAGCTTCACCATCTCTGAAGTCTTAGCAAGAATCCTCCTGAAAACAGTAAACCCTGCCATCACATAGTCTCTCCTGTTATACTACACAAAGCACATTACACTGAAACAGACCTTCTCTATCCAGCCTCCAATAGAAATATTTGTCTAACCTATTTTTATGTTACCCAAGTTATAGCTTTTATATCCTTTTACTCTTGTGAGAGTTTATTGTTCTATCATATTGTATTATTACTACTACTACAACTTATATCACTACTACTACTACTACCACTAGTATTACACCTCACTCTGAGCCTATATATACCCTCTGTGTCCATGTATTGTTTGTAATGGCTTGACAAAGTTCCTGGAGAGCGAAACGTTGCCACAATAAATGTCACATTAGTTGCACTTGTGTCCTTTTACTTTACAACAGAATATATTCATGAAGTGCGCCTCGCCCTCAACTCTCGCCTCGCCCTCAACGCTCGCCTCGCCCTCAACGCTCGCCTCGCCCTCAACTCTCGCCTCGCCCTCAACGCTCGCCTCGCCCTCAACGCTCGCCTCGCCCTCAACGCTCGCCTCGCCCTCAACGCTCGCCTCGCCCTCAACGCTCGCCTCGCCCTCAACGCTCGCCTCGCCCTCAACGCTCGCCTCGCCTTCAACGCTCGCCTCGCCCTCAACGCTCGCCTCGCCCTCAACGCTCGCCTCGCCCTCAACGCTCGCCTCGCCCTCAACGCTCACCTCGCCCTCAACGCTCGCCTCGCCCTCAACGCTCGCCTCGCCCTCAACGCTCGCCTCGCCCTCAACGCTCGCCTCGCCCTCAACGCTCGCCTCGCCTTCCTTCCAGGAATTCGCCAGTATTTATTTTACCACACTGTTTTTTTTTAATTAACAAAAATACCGCGGACAATGTTGAAAATAAATTTGAAAATAAAAATACAAATAAAAATTAATACAAAATAATATCATGAATACCATATATAGTCGAAGCCTATTCATAGGCCTGTTAACATTATGTGGCTATAAGTCATTATAGACTACACCTCTTAACATCCAAATTTAGAATTTTACTGTTTTCGCACATTTTGTAAATTTTAACACGTCTCTGGAGTTTATCTGGAGAGAGTTCCGGGGGTCAACGCCCCCGCGGCCCGGTCTGTGACCAGGCCTCCTTAGGTCAGTGTCCCAGGATGCCACCCACACCAGTCGACTAACACCCAGGTACCCATTTTACTGATGGGGAACATAGACAACAGGTGGAAAGAAACACGTCCAATGTTTCTACTCTGGCTGGGAATCGAACCCAGGCCCTCACCGTGTGAAGCGAGAGCGTTAACCACCAGGCCACCAGAGCGTCTGTTTTGATGAGAGAGATAATAACACACTAAGTCATTATTAACACTAGGGATGGTTCACATAACTTCCTCTCACACTAAAACACCAGTGAAATTATTAGAATAATTGTAGTTAATTCATCAAGACATGTGAAAATGAAGCATCATTTTTCTTTAACGTGATATTTAACTTGCTGGATGAGGCTCGTGAAAAAAATTCTCGAGAAAATGTAGATGGCAAACATTGTTTGGAACGATGAAAGCCAGAGGCTGTCTACCCTCCTGTCTGGGCAGGTACAAAAAAGTCGTGTATATTGTAATGTATATACACGGATCTCAGACCGGGCCGCGGGGGCGTAGACCCCCGAAACCTTCTCCATGTATACTCCAGCTAATCCATTCAATAAGACATAAAGTATTCTTAAACGTGTATAGGTGACCCATTAGCAGTTAATGTGCTTTAAGATCAGCCAATTAACTAACCTTCCTGTGTCGTTGTTCCATGGCCCACACGCTAATCATGAGTCGTCCTCCAATCTTGAGAATCCTGGCCAGCTCCCTGAGTGCTCGGACCCGTCTCTCAGTCGTGGCGAAGTGGTGAATGACAGCGATGCTGAGGGCGGCGTCGAAGGATTCGTCACGGAAGGGTAGGGCAAGATTGTCACTCAGCATCACCTGTAGTGTTATGCAGAGTTATTAATGCAAGGATCTGTGTGTTGACAAACATTATTACTACAACACATACAGCGACTTCAAGATGGAGTCAGTGTATAGTCAGACATGATCACCAATATACGATCACGATCTATATGCATGTATGTATATATATATATATATATATATATATATATATATATATATATATATATATATATATATATATATATATATATATATATATATATATAATAACAATACTGCAGCTGGCCGAGGATTCGAACCCATGTCGTTTTGCCTCTGCCTTGTGGTTAGCGAAAATCACATGACGCTTTAGCCCACAGGACCACACAATTATACAAGAACCAAGCACCCAGCCACTCTAGGTGTATTAATCTTGGTCCGAGGACTTATGGTGGTGTGGGTGACCAAACGGGGATAAGAATGAAATTAGCCTAGAGTCACCCTCACCACCTTAAGTCCTCGTACCAAGAGTAACACACCTAGCTTGGCTGGGTGCTTGGTTGTTGGAGGATTGCGTGGTCAAACACGTAATATTTAACGCTCCTGGTGGGAAGAAAGTCAAAATTCACGATGTTCTAACCACCGGACCATACAATCCTTTAAGCACCAGCGTACCTACATGCAGCACCAGTGTACTTGCATGAAGCACCAGTGTACTTGCATGAATCACCAGTGTACTTGCATGAAGCACCAGTGTACTTCCATGAATCACCAGTGTACTTGCATGAAGCACCAGTGTACTTGCATGAGGCACCGGTGTACTTGCATGAAGCACCAGTGTACTTGCATGAAGCACCGGTGTACTTGCATGAAACACCGGTGTACTTGCATGAAGCACCAGTGTACTTGCATGAAGCACCAGTGTACTTGCATGAAACACCAGTGTACTTGCATGAAGCACCAGTGTACTTGCATGAAGCACCAGTGTACTTGCATGAAGCACCAGTGTACTTGCATGAAGCACCAGTGTACTTGCATGAAGCACCAGTGTACTTGCATGAAGCACCAGTGTACTTGCATAAAGCACCAGTGTACTTGAATGAAGCACCAGTGTACTTGCATGAATCACCAGTGTACTTGCATGAAGCACCAGTGTACTTGCATGAAGCACCAGTGTACTTGCATGAAGCACCAGTGTACTTGCATGAAGCACCAGTGTACCTGCATGAAGCACCAGTGTACTTGCACCAAGCACCAGTGTACTTGCATGAAGCACCAGTGTACTTGCATGAAGCACCAGTGTACTTGCATGAAGCACCAGTGTACTTGCATGAAGCACCAGTGTACTTGCATGAAGCACCAGTGTACCTGCATGAAGCACCAGTGTATTTGCATGAAGCACCAGTGTACTTGCATGACACCAGTGTGCATGAAGCACCAGTGTACTTGCATGAAGCACCAGTGTACCTTGCATGAAGCACCAGTGTACTTGCATGAAGCACCAGTGTACTTGCATGAAGCACCAGTGTACTTGCATGAAGCACCAGTGTACTTGCATGAAGCACCAGTGTACTTGCATGAAGCACCAGTGTACTTGCATGAAGCACCAGTGTACTTGCATGAAGCATCAGTGTGTACTTGCATGAAGCACCAGTGTACTTGCATGAAGCACCAGTGTACTTGCATGAAGCACCAGTGTACTTGCATGAAGCACCAGTGTACTTGCATGAAGCACCAGTGTACTTGCATGAAGCACCAGTGTACTTGCATGAAGCACCAGTGTACTTGCATGAAGCACCAGTGTACTTGCATGAAGCACCAGTGTACTTGCATGAAGCACCAGTGTACTTGCATGAAGCACCAGTGTACTTGCATGAAGCACCAGTGTACTTGCATGAAGCACCAGTGTACTTGCATGAAGCACCAGTGTACTTGCATGAAGCACCAGTGTACTTGCATGAAGCACCAGTGTACTTGCATGAAGCACCAGTGTACTTGCATGAAGCACCAGTGTACTTGCATGAAGCACCAGTGTACTTGCATGAAGCACCAGTGTACTTGCATGAAGCACCAGTGTACTTGCTTGAAGCACCAGTGTACTTGCATGAAGCACCAGTGTACTTGCATGAAACACCAGTGTACTTGCATAAAGCACCAGTGTACTTGCATGAAGCACCAGTGTACTTGCAGGAAGCACCAGTGAACTTGCATGAAGCACCGGTGTACTTGCATGAAGCACCAGTGTACTTGCATGAAGCACCGGTGTACTTGCATGAAACACCGGTGTACTTGCATGAAGCACCAGTGTACTTGCATGAAGCACCAGTGTACTTGCATGAAGCACCAGTGTACTTGCATGAAGCACCAGTGTACTTGCATGAAGCACCAGTGTACCTGCATGAAGCACCAGTGTACTTGCATGAAGCACCAGTGTACTTGCATGAAGCACCAGTGTACTTGCATGAAGCACCAGTGTACTTGCATGAAACACCAGTGTACTTGCATGAAGCACCAGTGTACTTGCATGAAGCACCAGTGTACTTGCATGAAGCACCAGTGTACTTGCATGAAGCACCAGTGTACTTGCATGAAGCACCAGTGTACTTGCATGAAGCACCAGTGTACTTGCATGAAGCACCAGTGTACTTGCATGAAGCACCAGTGTACTTGCATGAAGCACCAGTGTACTTGCATGAAGCACCAGTGTACTTGCATGAAGCACCAGTGTACTTGCATGAAGCACCAGTGTACTTGCATGAAGCACCAGTGTACTTGCATGAAGCACCAGTGTACTTGCATGAAGCACCAGTGTACTTGCATGAAGCACCAGTGTACTTGCATGAAGCACCAGTGTACTTGCATGAAGCACCAGTGTACTTGCATGAAGCACCAGTGTACTTGCATGAAGCACCAGTGTACTTGCATGAAGCACCAGTGTACTTGCATGAAGCACCAGTGTACTTGCATGAAGCACCAGTGTACTTGCATGAAGCACCAGTGTACTTGCATGAAGCACCAGTGTACTTGCATGAAGCACCAGTGTACTTGCATGAAGCACCAGTGTACTTGCATGAAGCACCAGTGTACTTGCATGAAGCACCAGTGTACTTGCATGAAGCACCAGTGTACTTGCATGAAGCACCAGTGTACTTGCATGAAGCATCAGTGTACTTGCATGAAGCACCAGTGTACTTGCATGAAGCACTAGTGTACTTGCATGAAGCACCAGTGTACTTGCATGAAGCACCAGTGTACTTGCATGAAGCACCAGTGTACTTGCATGAAGCACCAGTGTACTTGCATGAAGCACCAGTGTACTTGCATGAAGCACCAGTGTACTTGCATGAAGCACCAGTGTACTTGCATGAAGCACCAGTGTACTTGCATGAAGCACCAGTGTACTTGCATGAAGCACCAGTGTACTTGCATGAAGCACCAGTGTACTTGCATGAAGCACCAGTGTACTTGCATGAAGCACCAGTGTACTTGCATGAAGCACCAGTGTACTTGCATGAAGCACCAGTGTACTTGCATGAAGCACCAGTGTACTTGCATGAAGCACCGGTGTACTTGCATGAAGCACCAGTGTACTTGCATGAAGCACCAGTGTACTTGCATGAAGCACCAGTGTACTTGCATGAAGCACCAGTGTACCTGCATGAAGCACCAGTGTACTTGCATGAAGCACCAGTGTACTTGCATGAAGCACCAGTGTACTTGCATGAAGCACCAGTGTACTTGCATGAAGCACCAGTGTACTTGCATGAAGCACCAGTGTACTTGCATGAAGCACCAGTGTACTTGCATGAAGCACCAGTGTACTTGCATGAAGCACCAGTGTACTTGCATGAAGCACCAGTGTACTTGCATGAAGCACCAGTGTACTTGCATGAAGCACCAGTGTACTTGCATGAAGCACCAGTGTACTTGCATGAAGCACCAGTGTACTTGCATGAAGCACCAGTGTACTTGCATGAAGCACCAGTGTACTTGCATGAAGCACCAGTGTACTTGCATGAAGCACCAGTGTACTTGCATGAAGCACCAGTGTACTTGCATGAAGCACCAGTGTACTTGCATGAAGCACCAGTGTACTTGCATGAAGCACCAGTGTACTTGCATGAAGCACCAGTGTACTTGCATGAAGCACCAGTGTACTTGCATGAAGCACCAGTGTACTTGCATGAAGCACCAGTGTACTTGCATGAAGCACCAGTGTACTTGCATGAAGCACCAGTGTACTTGCATGAAGCACCAGTGTACTTGCATGAAGCACCGGTGTACTTGCATGAAGCACCAGTGTACTTGCATGAAGCACCAGTGTACTTGCATGAAGCACCAGTGTACTTGCATGAAGCACCAGTGTACTTGCATGAAGCACCAGTGTACTTGCATGAAGCACCAGTGTACTTGCATGAAGCACCAGTGTACTTGCATGAAGCACCAGTGTACTTGCATGACGCACCAGTGTGTACTTGCATGAAGCACCAGTACTTGCATGAAGCACCAGTGTACTTGCATGAAGCACCAGTGTACTTGCATGAAGCACCAGTGTAATTGCATGAAGCACCAGTGTACTTGCATGAATGAAGCCCCAGTGTTCTTGCATGAAGCACCAGTGTACTTGCATGAAGCACCGGTGTACTTGCATGAAGCACCAGTGTACTTGCATGAAGCACCAGTGTACTTGCATGAAGCACCAGTGTACTTGCATGAAGCACCAGTGTACTTGCATGAAGCACCAGTGTACTTGCATGAAGCACCAGTGTACTTGCATGAAGCACCAGTGTACTTGCATGAAGCACCAGTGTACTTGCATGAAGCACCAGTGTACTTGCATGAAGCACCAGTGTACTTGCATGAAGCACCAGTGTACTTGCATGAAGCACCAGTGTACTTGCATGAAGCACCAGTGTACTTGCATGAAGCACCAGTGTACTTGCATGAAGCACCAGTGTACTTGCATGAAGCACCAGTGTACTTGCATGAAGCACCAGTGTACTTGCATGAAGCACCAGTGTACTTGCATGAAGCACCAGTGTACTTGCATGAAGCACCGGTGTACTTGCATGAAGCACCAGTGTACTTGCATGAAGCACCAGTGTACTTGCATGAAGCACCAGTGTACTTGCATGAAGCACCAGTGTACTTGCATGAAGCACCGGTGTACTTGCATGAAGCACCAGTGTACTTGCATGAAGCACCAGTGTACTTGCATGAAGCACCAGTGTACTTGCATGAAGCACCAGTGTACTTGCATGAAGCACCAGTGTACTTGCATGAAGCACCAGTGTACTTGCATGAAGCACCAGTGTACTTGCATGAAGCACCAGTGTACTTGCATGAAGCACCGGTGTACTTGCATGAAGCACCAGTGTACTTGCATGAAGCACCAGTGTACTTGCATGAAGCACCAGTGTACTTGCATGAAGCACCGGTGTACTTGCATGAAGCACCGGTGTACTTGCATGAAGCACCAGTGTACTTGCATGAAGCACCTGTGTACTTGCATGAAGCACCAGTGTATTTGCATGAAGCACCAGTGTATTTGCATGAAGCACCAGTGTACTTGCATGAAGCACCGGTGTACTTGCATGAAGCACCGGTGTACTTGCATGAAGTACCGGTGTACTTGCATGAAGCACCAGTGTACTTGCATGAAGCACCAGTGTACTTGCATGAAGTACCGGTGTACTTGCATGAAGCACCGGTGTACTTGCATGAAGCACCGGTGTACTTGCATGAAGCACCAGTGTACTTGCATGAAGCACCAGTGTACTTGCATGAAGCACCAGTGTACTTGCATGAAGCACCAGTGTACTTGCATGAAGCACCAGTGTACTTGCATGAAGCACCAGTGCATTTGCATGAAGCACCAGTGTATTTGCATGAAGCACCAGTGTACTTGCATGAAGCATCGGTGTACTTGCATGAAGCACCAGTGTACTTGCATGAAGCACCGGTGTACTTGCATGAAGCACCAGTGTACTTGCATGAAGCACCGGTGTACTTGCATGAAGCACCAGTGTACTTGCATGAAGCACCGGTGTACTTGCATGAAGCACCGGTGTACTTGCATGAAGCACCAGTGTACTTGCATCGATCAGAGTAAAGAAAATGCAAGGGGAAACGAAATAAAATTAAAAACAAGAAATAAGAGATTTGCAAATATAAAACTGAATTCAATGTTGGTAATCATGGCTGCACACGTGACTGGCAAGATCACTTTGTTGGTACACTAAGGCGCTTACTGGGGACGGACGAGTCAGTTGTTTGCGATTATGCTGTGTCTGTACTTTATGTATGATGCTGAATGTAAGAGCTGAGGTGTGTGTGTGTGTATGTGTGTGTGTACATGGGAGAGTACACACCTCATGTTCACGGTCCCTGGCGGCGCCCGTGAGGTTGAAGCAGCGGTCAACGCCCACCTTGAACACCTGCTGGTTAATGTGCAGGTACTTGCCGTTACCACAACCTGTTGACGATAATAACATGAGGTCAACCTGTTATAAGAACATCAGGTCAACCTGTTATAAAAACATCAGATCAACCTGTTATAAGAACATCAGGTCAACCTGTTACAACATGAGGTCAACCTGTCACAACACAACACGAGGTCAACCTGTCACAACACGCTTCCACGTGAGTCGTGAAATCTGAAATAAATTCTCCATTTAAATGCCCTTTAGGTTATTTAAAGCGACCAGAGTGCTGACGTGGGAAGGTTAGTTCATACATTAGGTTATTCATACATTATTAATCAGTTGCACATGAATATACGTGTATGTGAAAATTACTTTGTAAAGGCAACTCCTTAGTTTATGTTAAGTTGAGATCGTCTTCACTACTTGATCAAATCCCTTACAGGGATATTATATATAGCTAATTTATACAGCTTACCATTGCCGTAAATACTTTAGAGAGCTGATGTATATAGACAAAAATTTAGGGGAAAATAAGCTAGGCAGTTGCAGAGGCCCCATTTAAGAATATAAAACATTAAATGCTCAAAAACACATGAAAATGGTTGTAGATAAATGGTAAAATCTATCAGACTCTGTAACATCTTGGCTTCTACTTCCACTGGGGAATCCCACCTACCAGTGAGTGACAATGTCTTCGTCTGCTACCCGTCCTTCACCTCCTGTCGCCAGTATATAAACACCAGCCTTCTTGCCTGTCCTTAGCAGGCTATAACTATGACCAGCGGAAGGCCTCGGTCAGATAACCAAAACCTCCACTACGGTGCTCTTTATACCGTAGGGTATATATATATATATATATATATATATATATATATATATATATATATATATATATATATATATATATATATACCCTGAGAGTATATTCATCTTAACATATATATACTAAGAGATTGCTTTAGTCTCTATCTTAGGAAATAAATTTATTCCTGTCTGGTGGTGAGAAGTTTAGTGTAATATATACACTTAAAACCCCCATTAACCATTAATTATAACAGAGTTATTAAGACTCAACTGCTGCAATTATTAATACTGTAACCGAAAACAACATAATTACAAAAAATAATAATATAATAAACATAGAAGATAACAAAATAGTATAAAAAGTATCAACAATACTGTACAATACAGAATTAAACAATCACAAATGACTACAATTTTTCACGAACCAGAAATAACGATAAACAAGAAGTTACAATTTAAAATTTATGATGGAGAAAAATCACGTGAAAAAACTTTCACGGGAAAGAAAATATTTTTGAAACAGAACTGGAGGAGGAGGAGGAGGAGGAGGAGGAGGAGGAGGAGGAGGAGGAGGAGGAGGAGGAGGAGGAGGAGGAGGAGGAGGAGGAGGAGGAGAAGGAGGAGGCGGGGGAGGAGGAGGAGGAAGAGGAGGAGGAGGAGGAGGAGGAGGAGGAAGAGGAGGAGGAGGAGGATGAGGAGGAGGAGGAGGAGGAGGAGGAAGAGGAGGAGGAGGAGGAGGAGGAGGAGGAGGAGGAGGAGGAGGAGGGGGAGGATGTGTACGACACAATGTAAAAATTAACATTAATACTGAAGACTAGAAGCATCCCTTTGTACCATCAGTTCGACCCCCTGCACACACAACTAGGATAGAACAAGTAGGCCACTACACCTAGATGAGTACCACTAGGTGAGTGCAGCTAGGTGGGGGCAGGAGCTAGCACTCAACACCCAGATAGAAGCATATACTTCAGGCAGTGATAACGTTCTCCAGCAGCTCACAATAAATCTAGCAATTTGCAATGTAATTCTCTTATCTATGTTCTTAATTACATCTGTCTGCCTCCAGAAAATAATAATAATAATAATAATAATAATAATAATAATAATAATAATAATAATAATAATAATAATAATAATATAATAACAACAGCAATAATAATTTTTTTTAACATATGTTAAAGAAATTTTAAGAAGCGAGTTAAAAGCTACTTAATAAATGTTTAAAATGGTGTTGATTCTTCTTAATAAATGATTTATTAAGAAATCCAGTGACTGAGAAACGTATGTAAGATGTTGACTGATGACTGACTCATTTACTGCAGGAAAAAAAAAAAAAAAGCATTCTTCTCTGTGACTCATTTTTTCCAAAACGGTACATAATCACCAGGAAATGATGAAAAGACATCTGGAAATTTTGATTTTAGTGGTAAACAGGAAACAGTCCACAAATCGTAAATTATCATCAGTTTCGATTACAAGTGTAATAATCGATATATTTTAGCTAAGAAAATGGTAACGTCAGAGAAATTTACATAAATGTAACGGAAATTCGAAAACTGCCCAGGAAACCTAGAAAACTGCCCAGGAAGCTTAAAAAACTGCTCAGGATGCCTAGAAAGTGTCAAGGAAACCTAGACAATTGCTCAGGAAGTCTAAAATTCTAAGCTGTCCAGGAAGCCTGGACGAATGCCAAAGAAGTGTAGTAAACCCAGGAAGCCAAGGAAAGCTTGCCCAGGAAACTTAGAAAATCACCCAGAAAGCCTAGAAAATCCTGCGTTCCTAACGTCCTTCCAGAAAATCTTGAACTCTCAAATACAAAATGGTAGATGACAGAACAGGGCAGTATACATGACAAGTTACCTGGGAGTACTCTAGACAAGCTACCTGGGAGTACTCTAGACAAGTTACCTGGGAGTACTCTAGACAAGCTACCTGGAAGTACTCTAGGCAAGCTACCTAGAAGTTCTCTTGACTAAAAAACATACATCAATGATCTCCCAAGTTCCAAAGTTCGCGCTGAACCAACATACAACAGAGTCAACTAGCAATCATAACATTATGCTTCATCTGATATTGGCAAACAGTGAGAAACTAATCAACACCATGATAATCTGAAATAATACACAGGGATCACACTCTCATTAGTCTATAAACAAGCGTATATTCACATGTCGTGACCTAAAGAAATAGCTAATGTAAATTTTTTTATTATTATTAGCACACTGGCCGATTCCCACCAAGGCAGGGTGGCCCAAAAAAGAAAAACTTTCACCATCATTCACTCCATCACTGTCTTGCCAGAAGGGTGCTTTACACTACAGTTTTTAAACTGCAACATTAACACCCCTCCTTCAGAGTGCAGGCACTGTACTTCCCATCTCCAGGACTCAAGTCCGGCCTGCCGGTTTCCCTGAACCCCTTCATAAATGTTACTTTGCTCACACTCCAACAGCACGTCAAGTATTAAAAACCATTTGCCTCCATTCACTCCTATCAAACACGCTCACGCATGCCTGCTGGAAGTCCAAGCCCCTCGCACACAAAACCTCCTTTACCCCTTCCCTCCAACCTTTCCTAGGCCGACCTCTACCCCGCCTTCCTTCCACTACAGACTGATACACTCTTGAAGTCACTCTGTTTCGCTCCATTCTCTCTACATGTCCAAACCACCTCAACAACCCTTCCTCAGCCCTCTGGACAACAGTTTTGGTAATCCCGCACCTCCTCCTAACTTCCAGACTACGAATTCTCTGCATTATATTCACACCACACATTGCCCTCAGACATGACATCTCCACTGCCTCCAGCCTTCTCCTCGCTGCAACATTCATCACCCATGCTTCACACCCATATAAGAGCGTTGGTAAAACTATACTCTCATACATTCCCCTCTTTGCCTCCAAGGACAAAGTTTTTTGTCTCCACAGACTCCTAAGTGCACCGCTCACCCTTTTCCCCTCATCAACTCTATGATTCATCTCATCTTTCATAGACCCATCCGCTGACACGTCCACTCCCAAATATCTGAATACATTCACCTCCTCCATACTCTCTCCCTCCAATCTGATATCCAATCTTTCATCACCTAATCTTTTTTTTTTTTTTTTAATACACCGTCCGTTTCCCATCGAGGCACGGTGACTCTTCAAAACAAGGACACATTCATCGTTATTCACTTAATAGCTGTCTTGACAGAAGGGCCTCGACATCACAATTCAAATAACCTTCCGAGCTACAACACCCTCACACCTCGAGCTACGACACCCTTACACCTCGAGCTACAACACCCACACACCT